>NW_023464717.1:3283-10202 GCF_013731165.1 Rhagoletis pomonella
TTTTTTTTTTTTTTTTTTTTTTTTTTTTTTTTTTTAACGCCTATGTTCTTATGTTCTTACCGCAAAGATGCACCCACTTTTCCCGGTAATTTAAGCCTCTTGGCAGGCCAAACAAACGCATGAACTTGTTCTAATCAAACAGCATCTTCATTTTAAATTAAGAAACTAAAATTTTAACAAACCAAGAGTTGAATTAAATCGCTACAGAAATATATAAATTGAGAAAAAAGAATATATAAATTGAGGTAGAAAGCAATGTGAATAAAACGAAAAATCATATGAAAAATTCGGAAATACGTGGGTATATTGATATATATGTCGGTATATAAATATCAAAATTTGAAAAAATATTGGGGAAAGCAATGTGAAATAAAACAAAAAAATCATATGAAAAAATGGCAAAAAAACATTAAGAAAATCGTTTTCGGAAATTCGCTACCAACTACAACGATGGATAAGTGTGGATCCGCAATTGAGGAGGTACACTTAAAAATCGCTTAAGATAAATGAAGGTAACTATTTATAATTTAACCTAAGGGTCAGTTTCTTAGTGCACGTCTGCAGTTTCAAATCGGACTGACTGGCTTATGCCCAGATTAGCCAGCAAATGTCCGCCAGCTGTTCACTGCAGACGCACTTTATGTGATCTAAGTTTAAACTGGCACGACGAAACTGGCCCTAAGAAGATACAAATATTTAAAGTCTATACAATGAAAATATAGTTGAAAATGTTGGTAGCGGTAGAAATTCTTCTCCTAGTCGTCCTCAGCGGTTGTCTCCGTGTGATAGGGTGGTAGTAATATCAGTTTGACAAGCGGTCTTGTCACAGTGCCCTTTTCGGTCAGGATGTCAACAACTCGGACTCTACTGTCCAAACCTGGGTGTAAATTGACCACCCTACCTAGTCTCCATTCGTTAGGAGGGAGATTATCTTCTTTTATGACCACCATATCTCCTACTTTCATGTTTGCCTTCGGATGTTTCCACTTTGTGCGTTTTTGTAGCTCGTTCAGGTATTCAGTCTTCCATCTCCTGCAGAAGTTTTGGTGTAGGGCCTTGAGCTTCTGCCAACGATTAACGATCGAGGCAGGATTTTCGTTGACGTCTAACTCTGGTGGAGCTAGCAGGTGTCCGCCGACTAAAAAGTGGCCTGGAGTTAGAGGCTCCAGATCAGATGGCTCATTTGAGGCTGGGCTAAGTGGACGCGAGTTGAGACATGACTCAACTCTGCAAAGTAGTGTACTGAACTCCTCGAAAGTGTATTTCGAATTTGACGCTATCTTTTTAAAGTGGCTTTTGAAACTTTTCACACCTGCCTCCCACAAGCCCCCCATATGCGGAGCTGCGGCAGGTATGAAATGCCAGGTTAGTGATTGGTGAACATATTTTGAGAGCGTCTGTGTCCGCGCGTCGGAAAGAAATGCCTTAAATTCTGCTTTTAACGCTCTTGAAGCTCCTACAAAGTTTTTCCCATTGTCTGAGTAGACATTTTTTGGGCACCCACGTCTGGAAACGAATCTTGAAAATGCCGCTAGAAAGGATTGGGTACTCAAATCACTTGTGGCCTCTAGATGGATGGCCTTCGTAGAAAAACAAACCATAAGACAGACGTAACCCTTTGAGATTCGGCACCCCCGCCCACGATAACTTTTTATTTCAAAGGGTCCAGCGAAATCCACACCTGTATTTGTAAATGCTCGCGAAAACGTAGTTCGCTCTTGTGGAAGGATCCCCATAAGTTGGCTTTGTGAGCGTTTTTTGTGAATAGTACATATTTTGCAATTATGGATGGTGGACCTTATTAGTGTTTTCACCTTTGGAATCCAGTATTGGGTTCGGATGAGACGCAACATGAGTTGGTTTTCACCATGGAGAGAGACTTCGTGTACAAATTGGACTATTAGGCGCGATAACCTGCAGCTGTATGGGAGTATGACTGGATGCCGTTCACTATATGCCAGATCAAGAGATGCACCAAGACGACCACCAGTTCTCAGCAAATCATCTTTATCAAGCAACGGATTGAGAGGAAGGATTTCACTTTTTGACTCAATGGATTCTCTAGCTTTAAGTTTAGCGATTTCTGCTCCGTAATGTTGCTTCTGAGCGAGTTTTATCAGACGTATAGTCGTTGTTTTAATTTCGTTTGACGAAATTAAAGAAGAGTTCGCCTGAAAAGAAGCTTTTGTCTTCGGACTGGTTCTTTGAAGGAATCTCAATACATACGAGAGCACCCTCAAAGCTTTCGGTAAACTTGAAAACCGCTCAAGAATGTCACTAAGTTCGTTTGACGTTATTGTTGAATGAACGTGCAACCGTTTTTCCTCAATATTAGTAGTGAAGTCTATCTCTTGTAATGGCCAATTTTCTCTATTTTCTTGCAGCCAAGAAGGTCCTTGCCACCACAACGAATTTTGTACCAATTCATGCGCCAATATGCCCCTGCTTGCTAAGTCTGCTGGATTTGTGGCAGAGTCGACGTGCAACCAGTTAGAATTCCCTACCTTGTCTATTATTTTAGTAACTCGATGGGCAACGAATGTTGACCACGAACATGGGGGCTTGCGTATCCATGCCAAAACAATCGTCGAATCTGTCCAAAGATGTATGTTTAGGTGGCCTAATTCCAGGCTATTTGTAATAGATTCGACTATTTCGGCTAGTAATACCGCCCCGCAAAGTTCCAATCTAGGCAATGAAATTGTTTTCACTGGGGCTACTCGAGTTTTCGCTAACAGGAGGTTGACAAGTATTTTCTCGTCTCTTTCGACACGTAGGTAGACTGCGGCCGCGTATGCCTTTTCAGAAGCATCGCAGAATCCGTGAATTTCGACTTTTTCCTTTGGTGAAAAAGATACCCACCGCGGTATCCTTATTTTGTCGATTTCTTTATAATTTTTTGTGAAATTGTGCCACCTATCTAAGGTTGGAACGGAGACCGTTTCGTCCCACTTTGTACCCTCCAACCATATATTCTGCATAAGTATTTTTGCAACTATTATTATTGGAGCTAGCCAACCCAACGGGTCGAATAGTTTGGCGATGGCTGACAATATTGCTCTTTTTGTTGGCGTGATGTTATCGTCTATGGTCTTGGTTATGAAATAAAATTGGTCGGAATGCGCATTCCACCTGATACCTAATGCTTTTACACTGCTAGTGTCCTCGAATTCTAAGAAATCTTCGCTTAAAAGATGTGGTTTTGGTATGCCCTGTAGTATTTTGTCACAATTCGAGGTCCATTTTCGCAAAGGGAATCCAGCTGATTTCAAAACTGTAGAAACCTCATCCCTAGCCTGTAACGTGGAGTCTATAGTATGTCCGCCCGCAAGAACATCATCGACATACATATTTTTCCGTAAAATATTCGAAGCTATCGGATGGGAATTTTCTGAATCATTAGCTAGCTGCAGTAATGTCCTTATCGCCAGATAAGGCGCACAGTTTATACCGAAAGTAACCGTTTTTAATTCATAAAGACCGATTGGTTCGTTTGGACCCGTACGGAAGACTAATCTCTGGTATTTCGTCTGGTTGGCATCCACGAGAATTTGCCTGTACATCTTCTCAATATCGCTATTGAAGACGTACCTAAAAAGTCTCCAGCGGAGAATCAAAATTGGTAAATCAGCTTGAAGAACTGGCCCTGGTAAAAGAACATCGTTCAAGCTGACCCCATTCGCTGAAGAAGACGAAGCATTAAAAACCACCCGAACCTTTGTTGATATACTTTCTTCTTTTATCACGGCATGATGAGGCAGATAGTAATTGTCGATTGCATCGGCCGACTGAAGTGCATTGATTTTTGACATATGCCCCATTGTCTCGTACTCTAGTATGACCCTGTTGTATTCCGCATGCAAATCTGGATTTTTCTTGAGACGTGTCTCGTTTTTGTAGAATTGCGAGCACGCTATTCTCAGTGATGGCCCCAATTTGGTATCAGCCGGGAACTCCGCTTTGAATGGAAGCGAAACGATATACCTTCCGTCTGGGTTCCGTTTGGTTGTACGCTTGTAGAGCTCCTCACACTGTGTTTCTTCGGTTGTTGGTGCTCTGTTTCTCGGCAAATCCTCCAGTTCCCAGAATGAGCATAACTGTCTATCAAGGGCAACCTCATTGTAAAATGAAACTCGATTATTGCTGGTTGGGCTGGCTGCATCAGCACGACCAGTCAGTATCCAACCGAATACTGTTTCTTGCGCTAAGAGAGTACTGAGAACGTTCTTCTTAATTCCACCTAATATTATTTGAGGATATATGTCTCCTCCAAGAACCAGATCGACTTGTTCATTCACAAAAAACCTTTTATCTGCCAAAACCAGATCAGGAAAAACTTGTTGTGTGAGTGCGCTAACATCACAAGTAGGTAAATTCCCTGTCAGATTTGGTAGAACTAACACAAGGGCATCAATAGAAATAAGTGGGTCAATTGGTGACCGCAATTGAATCGAACACGCTTCTTTCACCTGCGCTGAAACAGAATTATTGATGCCCGAAACCTTTGCTAACATCTTCTTGGTTGGCAAGTTGATTCTGCGTCTGAGCCTCTCCGTGATGAAGGAACACTCAGAGCCAGAGTCAATTAACGCTCTTGCCGCAAAGTTAGTACCATTAAAATGAATATTTACTCGAGCTGTCCCAAGTAAAACGCCTTTGCTTGAATTCGCGTGATGTGTTTGCACATGTCTGACTGCTTTACCTTTTCCCTTTGAAGATTGGTTTCGTAATTGTGCCTGCCTGGATGTCGATGCACCATTGTTAACTGGATTGGCTGTATTCTCCTTTGTCGTTGTTTTACCAGGAGCCGCCTGTATATGAAGTAGGGTGTGATGTCGAGAATGGCAATTGGCACAGTTGTAGGAACTCGTGCATTTCGACACCGTATGCCCAAAGGACAGGCAGTTAAAACAACTATTGTTGGTTTTAATAAAAGCGATCCTATCAGATATCGACATATTTAAGAATTTTTGGCACATATGCAGTCTGTGATCATTGCTTTGACACATTTTGCAAGTAAATTTGCTTACACTAGTTTGAAAAGTGCCAAGTTTCTTTTGTGGCGGTTCAGAGGAATGCTTATGACTTAACCCTTTTGAAATTTTTGAAACCTTGATTCCTCTCAACCCCGAGACCGATTCCAAAGTTTGGAATCTGCTTGACAAGAATTGGTCCATGTCAGCCCACTTGGAAATATCTGTTTTATTTTGCACTGATTGCTCCCACAGCGAAAGAGTCTCTTCTGGTAATTTTGTGGAGCAAAGGTATGTAATTATTGGATCCCAGGTTGAAATGTCAATTTTATGACTCTCCAGGGAAGATATGCAATTGTTTATATCCCTTTGCAATCTTTTAATTGCACTCCCGCATTCAGTTTCCACCGCCTGTAGATTGAAGAGGATCTTCAACTGGGTGTTAACTAGGATCCTTTTATTCTCATACCTATCGCACAAATTCTTCCAGGCTATATTAAACCCATCATTTGTCAGGTCGCATTTCTTAACAATTTCTTTGGCTTCACCCTGCGTTTTCTGACTAAGATAGTAAAGCTTTTGAATGGGTGTCAGCCGCTTGTTCAATATATATATAGCCGTGAACATGTCACGAAATGTTGGCCATGACAAATAATCGCCCTTGAATGCGTCGATATCACAAGGTGGTAGGTGTAAATTATGCTGTGTGGCTGACATGTCCTCATCTTCCTTTTCGGATTTTGCAAATTTTTCCGACAAATCGTTTATTTTGGACATACATCGCACAAAAGCTGCATAGCACGTTTTTCCTTTCTTACGTATCGAACTTAGATCTTTAGCACCAATTGATTCCGTAGCCAGCAAGTCATCAAAAAGTGCTTTGGCTTTCTCCCACATCACCTTTAGCTCCTCTTGCTGAATTTTCAGCGAATGCTTGGTGTGTTCACTTGTGGGTGTGCCAAGAAATTCGATATCGAATTCAATAACCGAGTCAGCTAAGCGAATGTATGTTTCCATTTTTAAAGTTTTAACCACAACCTAATAAGATCTCTCAAGATTCTTCCTCAGAATAAGCAACTCAAAGAAAACACCCACTATAGTGAATGACACAGTTGAAATTATTGCCCAAAAGCCACCCAATTTGTAAAAATCACAAAATTTGCCTCCTAAGCTCCACAACTTAGTAAAAATCCCAAAATTTATGGTACTCAATATCTATGTATGTATGTACATATATGTATGCACAATCGTTTTATTTAATAATATATGTGCGTGTGTATGTACATATGTCTCTTGTGGTTGCTTTAAGTATTGGTCGCCACCCGGTATGTGTATAGTTTTTTATAACACGTATGTTTTTAGGATACAAAATCGTTTTTTAATAAAATCAATATTAAATTAATGCTTAGTGAGTGATTTTGTGAAAAAGGCGAAAAGATGAAAATGGCACTTTTTGAGGTTAAGCCTCTGCTACCATGCGAATTTGATATGTGTATGTATGTATGTTAATACACTTGTGCCACTTATCCGGAACTCAGAAAAAACTGAAAATGTGTAAATTCCCGTGAATTAATTTAAACTCCAAATTGAAAAATGTGATTTTAATTCGATTGGGAATATTATTCTATCTTGCAGAAACTTAAAATGCAAAATGAATTTTCGCGCGCTTTTACTAATTGAGGTTACTTTGCCTGCTTGCGGACAGACAGAACTTTTAGTGGACTGTAACTTTTTTTTTTTTTTTTTTTTTCTTTTCACAAGATCACTCGCCGACACTATTCTTTTAGTATATATTTTAAATTTAATAATTCACACCAAAAAAAAAACAAGTGCAGTGATATTTCAAAACAACCACGTACCTTTTTAATGTGCTTTATGTTGTTTTGTTGTAGCTGATAAAAATTCAATTTTGCTGTGTGGTGACCACGTATGAACTCCTTGGCTAG
>NW_023464718.1:0-10201 GCF_013731165.1 Rhagoletis pomonella
TTTATTTTATTTTATTTTATTTTATTTTATTTTATTTTATTTTATTTTATTTTATTTTATTTTATTTTATTTTATTTTATTTTATTTTATTTTATTTTATTTTATTTTATTTTATTTTATTTTATTTTATTTTATTTTATTTCTTTTATTTTATTTTATTTTATTTTATTTCATACTATTTCATTTTATTTTATTTTATTTCAAATAATTTATTTTATTGTAAGTAATTAAAATTTATTGAGTTTAATTTTATGAAAAAAGTCCCCAACAACTATATTTATGTAAAAATAATAATTAGATGCAAATTATACTGGCTGCGGGACTTGAACCCTCGACCACTCGGCTCGTTAATCAGTATTACTGTCGTCGGTCAGGGTACAATTTTGATCAGTTCATCTGCGCCGTTAATCCGAATGAAAGTTGCCGTCTGTTTATGCTTTTAAAAACCAGAAAGTATACAAATTTTTGGCGCATATAATATTTATTATGTATTTATTGCAAAGCAAAAAACATACAATTTTGTATTAACAATTATACAAATAATAATAATCGATTGGCGCTTACACAATGTGTTAGTGTTTTGTCAAGCTTCTCGTCAACACCCTGAAATCAGGGTAAACCCTGATTAATATTGTATTACTGCACAGTTTCACAATACCTTTTTTGTATTTACTTTTGCCATTTTTTTTTTTTAATTTTTAGTGCCATAGAATCCAGGCAGAATCATGAGCAGGACTGTCCGTTAAATGAAATTTGACCATTCTGTGGTCAAAAGTATTTTGTTTACAGCAAAATGATTTAGATAAAATTGAAAATTTTGTATACTAACTAATTTCCGCTGGTTTCCTTAAAAATTCAAGTTTTCTATAGTATGCATAAACATAAGTACACCAATCTTCGTTTTTTCTTATTTTTTAAGTTCAAGGCTTCCATATTCGATTACATATTTTTCCGAATTTTAACAAGCGAAAATTTTGCAAAATTGGTATTAATTGGCAATTAAAAACCTATTAATAAAACACCAAGGATATGTTCTCAGTGAGCTACCTAAAGATATACATATATGTATGTAGAAATACCGCTGATAATTTTTTATGGAAAGTGATTTTATGTAAATCTCTGTTCTTACTTTATTTTTTCAAGAAAATAAGTATGCGAGTAGCGAGAGTAACGCAAGCTTGCTGTTGTATTAAAATTTTCGCAAACAAATGAAACGTTAGTACTCTTGTTCGGATCTAAGAAATATATTTAGCGTCCGTAACCTTTGAAAAGCAGCAAAAAAAATGTTAACTTCACTTTAGACCATTTGTCACAACTTATTACATAATTTTTAGTATAAGAATTAAAAAAAAACAAGGGTTTAATTAACTATTGCCAATGTTCTCAATTCTGCATTAATTTCTTTCGAAATTAGGGAAGCTTTTTGGAAGGTATGTTTACTACAAAATTTCTGTAATATTAGGAAAAGTAGTTAGCAGCAAATCCTTAATAATTTGCTATGTAATAGATCGATTAAACAGTACATATAAAAATTTAGTATAAGAAGACGATATATAGTTATCCATTGGCATTATCAACTATGGCCTAGGTGGATTTTTGTTTTTTTTTAGTTGTCTCTTTTCAGGATATACCCTTGCGTATGTATGGGTGCTTTAACTAAACATAAATACATACATATATTTGCGTACAATCACATTTTAGGAAAGCTATGCAGTAACGCACCAAACCAAGTTAAATTTGGCAGACAACGATCGGGAACCAACAACCATCCGCAAACTTTATTAGTGTGGCATAGTTGTGATCTGCGAGCCGACCTACCCTTCTGGAGTTGACATGGAATGTGCGCAGCCCCCTCAACTCAGTGCACCCACTTGATATCATCTCTGTTCATAAGGCAGACTGACTGGGCAACCATCAGTATGCATTGAATTAAAGCTCACATATATTCGCTAGGACGTTGTTTAGTCCAAATGCGCGGCGGGCGTGAAGGTCGTCCAATGGCACAGAAAGAAGTTTGATACTAAGCTGGAGTCTTCATTTTAGCTCGTCTCATACGAATTAGAAGATAGATAGATTTGTTTGGCGATATCTTATGGCCTCTTGCCGATAGCCATCCTTCACTTTCACAGCGACGCGTGTAAAATGGAGAAGCGAATTCAAAATCATTTTTATTTGTTGTTGTTTTTTTCTAAGTTTGAAGATATTTTATATTCTCATGACTTTTTCCGCTCTTCCATTCCCTATAATTTCAATGCTTTAATTTCCTTCTACTCCTTTGGAAGTAAGTGGCAAAAAACAAAAGACTTAAGGCGCGAACCCGAATTATGAATTTTTTTATTATAACAGCGTCATTTTCAGACCTTCGCTTTCCCGCAAAATCCTTCGAAAGAATTTTTGATAGAAAATTGTTTCGTGCTCACAACAAAAGTGGCTAATTTCAACCCATCAGTCATGCAGTTATCTGCAATAACGCCGTGGTCTGAATTCCAAATAAGCTTGATAGCGGATTGATCTGTGGCGATCGATAGTTGAGTCAGGCATTCTTCCTACTATCATCCAGAAGGACGACGGAGGATTTCTCGAGAAGACTGACGCAACTTCGGGAATTAGAGAGGCAAGTTGTTCCCAAACTGGCAACATTGTAGTCCAACTAGCAAGAAGGAGAAGATTTAAAAGCTTTAGGAACAGCTAAGTTGAACTTCATCATCAGAGATGACCCAGAAAAGCGCGCCGGGAGTGTAGCCTTGGGAAATTCCGCTAGGGGCTTAATAGCTCTGTACATATTTTGCACAATAAAACTCCTTAAGGAGCATTTTGATCGTTTTTGGTGCGTGTATGGTATGCGACCAAATGAAGGACTTCATTCGTAGAAATAATTGCATGCAATCGTGCAGCACCAAAACATTCGATCTACCTGCATAAGTAAGCAAATATCAGCTGGTTGCGCATGTGCTGTAGCACGTGCTATACGCAAAGAAATCTGTTCACTTTTTCAACCGTTTTTTTTTTTGGTCACATTTGGCCCGTTATTTAGCTGACTCGGTTATTGGCATGTTCGGCCCCATATGTCATCTTGTCTGGCATGCGCTAATCAAGCGGAAATTGTGAACGGTAGCAATCGGATAAAATTCGCTTGACTACGTGCATATCGATGGGGTTTATTTATAATGCAAGTAGGTATACTTAAACATAAGGATATATGTACATATGTATGTATGTAGACATGTGTGGAGGTAAGGCAGATTTATCCGAAGCAAATTTGATATGGCTTGTGCAAAGACAAGAGCCAATACCAGCTCACAGCATGCCACGCTATAAGGTCGTAAGTCAACTTGCTAGTAATGTCGGAATGAAGGCGCTTATTTATTTGTTTTTTTTCTTCATTTTTTTTTTGGTATAGGATTACCAACCAACAACAAGAACTTTGTGCCTAAAAACAAGTTGGCTTTTTACATTTTCTGCCTGGTTAAATATGTATATTTGTAGAAGCACACCCAAGAGGTAAACATAATTAAATGTACATACTAAATATGTGCATACGTATGTACGTATGTATGGGTGTATTTAAATAAATATGTACCAAGCCATTTCTTTTCCTTTTGCACTCATTGGTATGCCTTGAATAGAAAAGCGCTTCATATGTATCGGATTCTAGTAACCAGAGCACAGCAACGTGAAAGGACAAGTGGGCATCGACCACAATGAAATATGATCCATTGGCGCTGGTGTGGCGACCTCAATCACTGAACGAAAATCGTTTTCTAGCTTCACTCAATCGCAACTGTCATTTTTACCAAGTCTGTTTGCGTATCCTTGCCAATGGCATGCAATTTTGCGTACTTTCTTCGTGTAGAAAACAAATCCTGAACGACGGTAAAATACTTCACGTATATATTAAAATGTCTGTGTATGCACATGTAAATGTGTATGTATGTTTGTACGAATGCAGGTGGGAGGTGCAGCTGCCTTCTTAGTAACTCTTTCGACGTTTTGCGAAAAAACCAGCCCGTTCATCGCCGTCAAAAACCTTGTTACGGACTTCTATTTTGCCCAGTACAGTTTTTTAGCCATCTTCTACCCTTGACGCTGTTTTGTGTGACTCCAGGGCTATTAATGCTGCCCAGCTATCCGACAAGTTGTTCATAGTGGCACCCACGGTTATAGATTTCAATTGGGAAAATTTTAGCCTGGGAGGAATTTCAGCCCAGAGTTCTCAAGGAGGCCCCGTGCTCAGACACCAGAGTATATTTCATAATATGTTGATAAATCGCAAATCACAAAACAAGTGAAATATTATTTAATTTCCTGAAATTTATAACTTCATTTGAACTCTTTGAAATCATCCACTTTTTTTAAGCCTTCCTTTCTAGGGGCACAAAATTGTGAGAAAGGATATGAATTTTTGAAAAAAAACGAAATTTTGTAAAAAAAATTATATTATTCCATCTTATTTGTGAAGTTTGGTTTATTTAAGTTTCAACACGTTACCATTCTATTTTAAATAAGTAAAAATCTTGTTGAAAATTGGTTATTAAGATCCAGAGTGGTATTATTAAAGCCCATATTTGAAGTCATTTATTCTAAAAGAAGGTATTTTATATTTTGAATGACGATTTTGTTGTTCGCACGGTATGAATAACAATGTTTTACCGCTGGAATTTTCAATTATCTTCGATCGAAATGAGCGAAAATTTGCCAGCTTCATGCGCAAAGCATTTTTCTACTTCTGGATATTCATTTTTCCCAAAGTGAAAAGATTTTATTTGTTTTCCAAAGCTATGGGCTTTTTATTTTAATTCAGAAATTCCTTTAGCCAAGGGCAGGTTTTGCTATGGAAGCCGAACGACTTTCCATTATTCATGGCGGGCATCTGGATCAACTATATTGAAGTTTCTTTCATCACTGAAAATAGCGTTTTTCAATTCTTCCTACAAAAATTTTAATATGCGAAAAATGCTAAAAACCCATTTCGTGCCATAGAAGGGGCTGTGGTTTAGCGACACGATGTAGGGAGACAGAGGTGGCGCAATCAGCAGTACCGCTACTTTGTTCTTGGCGAATTTGACAGAATCAGTTGTTCGTGTGACGTCATTTTAGAAAACTGTTTGTATGTATGCAGAGATGTTTATATGTATGTAAATATGGCGACCTTCATGGTTTGACGGTTAACACTCTTTCTCTCCTCCATCTCCAATTGCTCTTTCCTATTCGTTGCTATCTTGACGTCATCACCCGCAGGAATGCGCAATCTTGTATTCTATCATTCTTGGTTTAGCGATTTATTTCCTCAACTTTATATCCATTCCTGTTATATTTCCGTGATCTTCTTCGGATAGTTCAATGCCACGGGATATTATGGGCCATAATATGACTAGGGAAAATGATAAAACGAATTTTTACAACGTTTCGTAACCGTTGAAGAAACATGCATCCATCACAGCACAAAGACCAAGAAACAATCGATAAGTGCACCAAAGTAGCCGAAAGTGGGTCTATAGGCCAAAGTTTATTGGTATGTACGCGGTGTAATGCACATCGATTACTTTTAAAAGGGCAAAACGATCACTCGCGAATACTACTCGGAGATTTTGGTCAGATTCAATATTGATTTGAAGCAAAAGCGACCACAATTGGCCAAGAAAAAATGCTCTTCCTTGAAGACAGTGCACGGGTGCACACGTGTGTAGTCACCATAGAAAAAATCCATCAATTAGGCTACCAACTCCTATCCCATCCACCATATTCACCAGATTTATCACCCAGCGACTATTTTCTGTTGCCAAACCCAAAGCAATGTCTTGGCGGAAAGAGATTTGGGTCGTATGAAGACGTCATCACTGAAGCAAACGCTTTTTTTGAAGAACTTGAAAACCCTATTATTTGGAAGGAATTAAAAAAAACAAGTAAAAAAGTCTAAGTTCGGGCGGAGCCGAACATTAAATACCCGGCGCAAGTATTAAATATATGTTTTTCACCTTTCCGAAAGCTACCGCTACATGGTAAATCGAGGTGTATCCATTTTGAGTAAATTAGCGTCCTTAAATTTCGAAATATTGAAGTTTCAAGCATATCTGAAATTTGCTGTTATATGAAAAGCGGCCGTAATTTTAGTTCGATTTCAATAAGTTTCAACGTTTTGCTTCTATGTGGCAAGTACAATAACCACACCGAGTTTGGTACAAATTGGTAGAACGGTTACCGAGATACATATATGTGATCATAAGTGGGCGGTGCCACGCCCATTTTTCAAAATTGTATCCTAAACGTATTTCTTGGTAACGAATTGTTGCAAGCATCAATTTTGAATAAATTAGCTTCAATAATTACTGATTTATCGAAGATTTCGTATTTCTCTAAATTACCGTTATATGGGATTATTGTCCTATTTTAAAAATTTTCGGCCATTTCGTATGTTATACCAAGGTTAACAACTGTGCCAAGTTTGGAAGAAATTGGTGCAGCGGTTACCAAGATATACACATGTAACCATAAGTGGGCGTGGCTACGCCCATTTTCCAAAAATTTATAATATTCTTATTTTTCGTCTAAAACTTATTATAAATATCAATTTTGAGTGAATTATCTTCAGTAGTTACTAAAATATCGCAGTTTTTGTATTTCTGAAAATTACCGTTATATGGGAGGTAGGCGTGGTTATTGTCCGATTTTGCCCATTTTCAATACCATCCGTCCTACGCCCGAAAGAAGTGCACATACCAAGTTTCGTTAAGATATCTCAATTTTTACTCGAGTTATCGTGTGCACAGACGGACAGACGGACGGACGGACGGACGGACGGACGGACGGACGGACGGACAGACAGTCACCGCTTAATCGATTTCTCTTTTCATCCTGATCATTTATGTATACATTTGTCTATATCTATCTCGATTCGTTTTGCCTGTTACAAACAACCGTTATGTGAACAAAGTTATAATACCCTTGTGCACAAGTGCGCTCGGGTATAAAAATAGTACATATATATTTTATTCAAAAAGTCACTAAATTTTAAAATTTCCCTCACAAAGCAAAAAATATGAAAATCTAAAAGACTACGGACAATATCAGTGAAAACATTTCCTTGAATTGGTCTCTTTCTAAGCTGGGACGTGAACTGGTGGAAAAATTTGGTCGGGAGTTAAAAACAAAAATGTATGTATTTTTTGTGTTAAATTTAAATTTTAATTTTTAAATTTTTTAAGTCGGACGGATTTCGTAAAAAAAATGATGCCTTGCCTCTGATTTGCTTCAAATTTTTTTTATGGATTCTATACATGAAATAAGCCAACACATTAACATCAAACAAATTGATAAATTTGGGAAACAAAATTACTGTTTTACATTTTGGCACAAGTAAATTGCTTGGAAATGTAAATTCACCCCGATGCGATGGGTATTTTGTACTAAAAGCAACTTTTCAGAGCGTTCCGATAGCAATGTTATTTTGTAACAAATTTATCATCAAACGGTGGCTTTAAAATTTCTTTTATATTTATTAATTAAAGTAAATTCATATATTTGTGTTTATTCGTAAAATTTATGCATTAAACGAAACTTTATTCTAATAAATTCTAAAGTTTATTTCATTAGTGCTGAAGAGCAACCGTGCGTGCTACCTAAAAGTTCACCTCTGGAAACTTTATCCCGATAAAGGACTTCACCGCTGTCTTTTTTTTTACTGAATATACTGAGCTCATTATATACTCGTCTCGTCATGACGATATGAATACATGACGAGGACGAGACGACAAAAGTACTCAGGACCACTTGCAAATTTCTGTTCAACAATTTCCGTTCACAGTTTCGCTCGAACGGATGGGCATTTTTATGCTGGAATTTAGAAAGTACAACAAAGGCCAAATAAGTATTTACGTGCATAAATATATGTCAACATGCAAATGTACATACATACAAACATATATGTCATCCGTTCAATCAATTTATCATAAACAAAAAGCTCTTCTTCAAAATTTATGTCTGTTTTCAGATTGGCAAACACATGCATGCATGTGTGTGTTAACGTGTGGCTGATAAAAAGCGCATATTACAAATATTTGAACTCACATTAGGGTGGCCAAGCTAATCTTTAGCCGCTTAAATGTACTTACACAATGCATGTATCTACTTGCAGTTTTCTGCAATGGCATCTGTCTGGTTGTGTACGTTTTGGAAAAGTATACATTGTCAACATTTTGTAGTTGCAAAGCAATTGACGTATGGAAGTCAGCCTCTTTTGGGAGAATAATATACTACTCAGACAAGATCGTATATGTTGCCTAAGAAATATGTATGTATGTACTATGTAAAGATATGTCTTGGCTTTACACATTGCTTGTTTCCTATTTACCCGCAAATTTAATAAAAAATGTAATAATAATAATAATAGATTCTCGACCGACCTCACCCATATATGGATTGAAACATTACAGATGTTGAATAATCGAACCATTAAACATTTCTCTTTGTCCTATGGCACCCTACTCTGCGACTGCAACCTACTAAGAGTACCAGCTGTTCGTAAAAATGCTCTAATTCACGATGGTCACTACAGGCATAGGAGCATAATGAGACACCTCTATTTTCGACAAACTAGTTTCTTGAAACTTCGTAAAAGACGTTTTATTCCTAATTCTTGCCGGTCAAAGTTTTTACAGCCCACCATTTATGTCAGCATATTTATTTCAATCGCACCCTAATCCACATACATATGTACGTGCATATTTGTATGTAAACCTACGAACATATGTATAAGTATGTATGTACATATACATAATAGCTGCATGTGTATGTACATGTAGATGCATTAAAGAATATTCGGCGTTCAAACATTGCCAGGCGATGATGTTTTAATAAGTTTTCGTCCGATAAATGCAAATCATGTCGTCGTCGCTGCCTTTTCACACCTCAGGTATTTTTCGTGTCAACTGTTATAGCCCGAACACAATGAAGTCGTCGAGCTATGGACCACAGCTGTCAAATTATTTTGCCCACGTATTCTTATGTAGATAATTATTTTGGCGACGACAGGGCTGCGCGACGACTGTGGTTGCGGCCAGATTAGATTTAATTCTATTTTTCCAGCGACAGATAAGGTTCTTCCTCTTCTTTTATGTCAAACTCATACAAATTCATCAGGAATCGCTGCGGCGTTCAAAAAAATCATGTCGCCATCGACAAAGCGTTTAGATAATGAAGATAACAAATTGGAGGCTGTGTCCTGTAGCTCGTCGTTTTCAATGTGTTCAGCACTTAAGTGTCCCTTCTTATTTCAAACGGGTTCTCAGTTCGTGGCCAGACTATGTAATGTACATATGTACATAAGCGTGTTGGTGCATCAGTTTATTGGATATTGCCAAGCATCGACAGACCTGTCAAGACATGCAATTTGTTTTAACACATCGTTATAACCATAACCTGAGTACGACGCTATCACCCAGGCCAGCGATCCAATCAATTAGTCAAAAAAGTACAAAATGCATCCGTCAGCATCTCATAACTAGTAAATTGGTGACCGACCGGTAAGCGTGGTTTGCAATTATCACCTCATGATCTTCAGCGCTTGTGTCCCAATTGTATTTACAGGTTTTTATATTTTTTTTATACTATGTATGTTCATATGTAAGTACATATTTATGTGTGTATGCAAACTACTTCAATGTACAATTTGGATTCAAAAGTCGAACACCGATGCACTCTGATGCGGCTTCCTTTTACCATCGCCGTAATTACAGTCTGCCATAATTGTGCGCCATTTAACACCTTGTTGACGCAGCATCTAATTATATGGTGTGAGATCGGTGTGTAAGCATAACATATATACATATGTACGTATATACATACATACATGCTTTGAGGACCACGCGAAATATTGCAATGACAATTTCACTTTACAGCAGTCACACTGCCCCCGGAATAAGTTTTGTAAACTCTTTGGATACATGCGTGTAAAATTTACATTTACCTACATATGGGTATTTCCAATCTGGCGTTACGTGACGCTCGTATGACAAAGGGTTAAAAAATAAAAGAATTGAAAAAGTCAAAATTTTGAAAAGGTTTTTCTAGATTTGCATAGCAATTAAATGGGCCCTTATTCAGTAAAACAAAAAATTACAACTGTTGCTGGTAGCGATTTAAAGATATATACAAAAAACAGTAGTGGAGTTTGGCTTCTATTACAAAATTGCAAAACTCTGCGTAT
>NW_023464719.1:0-10199 GCF_013731165.1 Rhagoletis pomonella
TGAAGCCTAAAAGGCAACAACAAAAATGTAAACAAACAAAAGGGAATGTCAAAAAAAGCAGTCACTGACAACGCCGTATTGTGTTTGCTGCGGCAGTCACTGCCAATATTAGCAGTAACAGCTGATTTTAAAAACTGTCACTGCCACTGCCACTGCGCTATTGTATTTTGGGCTTAATTCAGCAAGGGGAATACATTAGAGAAGGCAACGAGTGCGACTTTCGACCAAAATCGACTTTTTACTCCTAAAAGTCGACTTTTAATGGGATTCAGGTTATGGAAGTCGATTGAAGTCGACTTTCCCTCGTCGACTCTCGACTTTTTATAAGCTTTTATTTAACTTGGTCATTCCTCGCAAATCGCGGAAATTTCCAATCGATTTTAAACTGACTTTCCGTCAAGTTAGCGACTTGAAATTTTCAGCATATTTAGTTCCAATCACAATGACAGTGAAATTTGGGGAAATGTTTAGTACCACTCACACCGGCGGAGGGGGTGGGGCGGGGCCCCCAAAACACCACCCAATAGAAAGGAGACAGTCGCCGCTTTCTAAAAAGGGGAACCCTCCCTTGGACTCCTACCACAGGCACCTAGGGATCCGTTTGAAAAAGGGGGTAAAACGGATTTTTCTTAGGCAAACTGAGCAGTTTGAAGTGGAATATGACCCAACTAACAGAAACCGTGGGATTTTTTAATAAAAGAAATTATGCCAAATTAGATATGGGGGGATTTTGAATAAAGAATAAAAAGTTAATTAAAAATAGAAAAAAAGGTTTTATAAAAAAAAATGTTCTTTTAAACAAATGTATTTTTGCGTAGAATTCCTTTCTACGTAAGCGGCCTTCGGCCGCACTTAGGGATTATAACCCTCAGGCAGTAGAATTCTCCTTTCTGTGTTGCCAAAGAAGGGGGGCTGAACAACTTTTGCAGAGAACACCTTTCTGCGTAGGCGGCCTTCGGCCGCACTTAGGGATTATAACCCTCAGGCAGTAGAATTCTCCTTTCTGTGTTGCCAAAGAAGGGGGGCTGAACACCTTTTGCAGAGAACACCTTTCTGCGTAGGCGGCCTTCGGCCGCACTTAGGGACTATAACCCTCAGGCAGTAGAATTCTCCTTTCTGTGTTGCCAAAGAAGGGGTTCTGAACCCCTTTTGCAGAGAACACCTTTCTGCGTAGGCGGCCTTCGGCCGCACTTAGGGATTATAACCCTCAGGCAGTAGAATTCTCCTTTCTGTTTTGCGAAGAAAAGGAGCTGAACACCTTTTGCAGAGAACACCTTTGTATATTTTTAATGCTTACTGGGTTATATCCTATCTTCTTTTGTCTCTCATTCTTTTGCATATTTTGGAGTTTGACAGCTGAACTCCGCCATTTAATTTGCATATGCAACCAAAGACAGACGCGTGATTTTGAAGGTGTTTTTATTTAATGAATTGTGATGAATTGGTTAATATTAAAGTCGTAAATCAAGTTATAACAAATCAAGTAAAGTGTAAAGTGAAGGGGAATACAAAAATATATTGGTGAAGTGGCTAATTTAAGCAGAATAGGAGTGATAAATGTACGCTAATTTCCGAATTTTACAAAAAAGGGTATATTTCAAACCCAATTTGTAAATAAATTAGTAACCAAAATTTATAAACGTGAGTGTTAAAATATTGCGTGGACCCTTGACTACAAATGTGTGAAATTTTTTTTTGGATCGGGCCACCCATTTGGACGGAATAGCCCGAAATAGTTGTGAGCGGTACTAAACCCCACCCGAAATTTGAAATGTAAATGAATTCCCCGCCCGAATTTGTCGGGCGCTGTGGTGTAGTGGTAAGCAGTGCGCGCTTCCACTCCACAATGCCTGGGTTCAAGCCCTAGTCAAAGCAACATCAAAAAAATATAGAAAACGGTTTTTTTCTTAACTGCGGTCGTCCCTCGGCAGGCAATGGCAAACCTCCGAGTGTATTTCTGCCATGAAAAACAGCTTCTCATAAAAATACAATCGCCGTTCGGAGTCGGCGTAAAACTGTAGGTCCCTCCGCTTTGTGTGACATCAAGGCGCACGCCACAAATCGGAGGAGAAGCTCGGCCAAACACTAACATATGTGTCAGCGCCAATCTATTATTATTATCATTAAATGAATTCCCCATATGGTCCAGGGTTCTTGATTTAAAGGCGGTCAAAAAATATTATGATTTATGGCTAATACAGCGTAATTTGCCAAAGAACGAAAAACCACTACAAAATTGTTAAAGCTGCCGGCGCGCCGCGGCGGTGGTGTAGCAAAGCTATTCCTAGTCTAGATATTAACCACGTTGTAGGCATCATATCAAGGAGATACAGTTAGAAGACTCCAGATGTCGCCCCGCCAGAGCCAGAAGAAGTTTAATATTGCGCCTGAATATATGCCATGCTACAGCGGAAATGGGCGACACGCCATTTCTTTAAATAAAATTAACTGCTGCTATAAGTACATATGTATGTTTATACAAAACGTAAGCAAACATTTTGCTTGCCAAGGCTTCTGTTCTCTTTCATTGCAAGTTGAATTATTTTAATATCTATTGCAAAATTTTATACATAAAACAAAATAACACTTTTTAATATACAACGCTTTTTTAAATGGACAAAAAATTATAAAATAAAATAATGTAAATAAAATATTTTTTAGAAAGCTTTTATTTAACCGTTTTTCGGCGAATTCAGCGTACACGCATAATTGGTTAGGTATGTATGTATATTTATGTATGCAGATATTTAAATTCAGGTTTGCTATTCGCGCGACAAGCTTTTTTTAAAAACGAAGTAAATTAGTACAAATTGTTAGTAATTTTCATTAGAGTTTAGTAGTAGCCACGCAGCACCAAAAGAGACACCACCAAAACGACAACCTTACAATGAATGAGGTACGCCAACGGTTTTGGGTTCCCGCCATACGCAACGTCTTGAGGACCGTCAAAAAGCAGTGCCCTGTCTGCATACACGACAGAGCTAAGCCCGCCGTAAAGTTGATGGGTCAGTTGCCGCTGGATCGACTAACACCATACGTTCGACCTTTTACGTACAGCGGAGTAGACTACTGCGGCCCATTTCACATTACCATCGGTCGCAGAACGGAAAACGGTGGATCGCATTGTTCAGCAGTCCATCTCGAGCTATCAGAAAACCTGTAAACCGACGCATTTATCATTTGTCTTCGCAACTTCGTGAATCGCCGCGAGGTGCCCACACGCATTCGGAGTGATAACGGCACCAATTTCATCGGTGCCCAGAAGGAGATGAAAGAAGCTGACCGAATGTTCGATTCCACCGTCATCGGAAGCGAAATGTCCAAACAGCGTATCGATTGGGTGTTTAACTGCCCTGCAGATCTCAGCAGTGGAGGTTGTTGGGAACGCCTCATATAATGCACTAAGCGAATCCTGCACAAAGTTTTGAAAGAGGAGGCAAGGAGATAGAAAATATCGTAAATAGCCGCCCATTGACCGATCTGCCAGTCACGCCAGAAGAGGAAGAACCTCTCACACCCAACCATTTCCTAGTTTATCTTGTATTTTGTAATTTGTTAAACGTATGACAACAAACGCTTATGTGACTTGTCGTCGGTAACAGCTACACTATGTTATATCATTATATGAATATGTATATCAGTTTAAGCACATACGATAAAAAGTAAAAAAAAAAAAATATTTTTGAATGCGGATTCGAAAGAAATATACCCACAGTATTGGCCAATACAGTAGCACCCCTATTTCAAAGTGATATTGTTTGCCACTCATGTTTACTTACTTATTTTTAGAAATTTCAATTAAAATACAGTTCATTCTCAAACAAAACTCACATAAACCCAAGTTTTAAACCTTTTAAAAGACTACAAAAAATGCAACAAATTTTCAGCCAAATTGCAAACTTTTTTCTCAGAAGTGCTAGAATTTTTTTGAGTACACCGTTTTATAACCCATTCAATTTTAGTCTAATAATGAAGTATTCAAGTGGCTAAAAATTACGGACGATTTTTTAGAATCTTTTCGCCGAAGTTTTTGCGGGTTTCTTCCATATAAAAATAAATTGTGTTTTTTCGTATATGGAAGCAAATGCGACAAAATATATTCTAAACAAATCAACGGTAATTGAAACGGTGCACTTGAAAGTTGCACATTATAAGACTAAAATTGAATGGGCTATAAAATTGTGGCCTCGAAAAAGTTTTAACACATCTGAGAAAACCCTTTGAAATTTGGGGGAAAACTTTTTGCATTATTTTGTAGTTTTTTAGAAAGTTTTAAACTTGGGTTACTATCATGATTCAATAAAACAAGGTTGTGTAATTTGTGACAGCTAAAATTTGACACTCCTTTATCTAGATTTGTATTTTGGAAGTAGGAGAAAGGGGAGAATGTGATCGCCTTTGGCGAAAACGGTAGTAGAAAGGTACTACAAAAAGTACGCAAAGTATACAATAAGAAGTAAAGAAGTGTACAATAAGAAGTAAAGGTGTATTATTAATTCTATGCGAATTTGCAATATATTTGGTGTTATAATGGAAATCTAAACAATACACAAAAATATGCATTTTTGATTTCAGTTATTCGTCATTTGCTGGAAGAAATCTAGAATACCGACCGTTCAGCTATACAAAAATGAAAAATGCAGATCAATAGAACTTTTTATGTTCATTTCAACCGTGCCAAAATTATTTGGCGAAAGTGAAAAATGAAGACGTTCTAGAAGGTTAAAATTCAGTTTTTAGATTTTTTAAATATTAATATCTTATGAACTATTTAACCGATTAAAAATTTAATGACGTCACCACCAAGATAATTGATTTGTCTTTCAGCTGATGCACATAATTTATAGCTTTTTGTATTTTTAAACCAAAACCACTAAAAAACGAACAAATGTTATTATTCATGAAATAACCTTTTTTGAAAAAACTGCATAATTAATGGTAAAGAAATTAATATTATTTAGAAAGTACAAGTTATTACCTATAATTCGATATTACATATTTTGTCACTATCTACTTTTGGGTTTCAACAATTTAGTGATAATATAAATACAAATAAATAAAGAAAATAAACCTCTTATATCTTCTTTATTTATTACCTGCGCCGAATAAATTTGGTATCGTTCAAATCAGCGTAAAAAGTTCTATCAATCGGTATTTTTGGTTATTTTATAGCTAAACGGTCGCTATTCTACACTTGTTCTAGAAAATTACGCAAACGAAGGTGATGCTCACGAATATTTAGTATGAAGAATTTTTGGTTTTACTACTAATATCATTAGAAACTGTAGAGTAAGCAACATTCTGCACAAGTAAAGGAGCCGATTTTATGTGTGGAAGCGAGAATACTGTTTTATTACAAAACCTTACTATTATTGAATCAGTTTTGTTAGAGAATGAACTGTAGTTTAAATGAAAATTCTTAAAAATTAATAATTAATAATTAAACATGTTTAAGTGCCAAACAATATCAATTTGAGAAGGGGGTGCTATAGATATGTCCTATACTGTATATTATATTAATGAGTTACGTAAAAATAGTGCCGAAATCAATCAATTGTGCTTACGGTGCCGGCTGCTTCCGAAGGGGTCAAAAATGGCAAGACGCGAACTCATTTTCTATCGCTGATCGACTCTTTTTTTCTTCATTTACGATACCTTCGCAAAACCGCCCATAGACCAGTTGCAAAACCGCCCAAGTTCGAGGCCACGTAATGAGCGGCAAAGCGGCAAGCGGCTGAGCGGCTGAACGGCGCCATACAAAAATCCCGCTCAGCCGCTCAGAGCATGGCCACTTCAATAGACTGTTTTAATTAAGCCGCTTCTTTAGCTTTAGCCACCTAAATCACCGTTATGTGACTTAAACCACAGATTTGTAAAATAATAGCAAGAGAAAATAACGCCAAGGCAATGCCTTAAAAAAAACGTTTTTCCCCTCTTTTGTTAAACTTTTTAATTTAAGGTAGGTGTTTTGCAGGCATCGGTTATATGTAGTTTACACCTACTCACCCTTGTATAGATAATCTGGTATCCCATATAAATCGAAGTTCCCTGGTGAATGCTGCCCATAGCTGGGCAAGTCCGCTTTTACCTCCATAATGTGCGTTGCAGGTAGCTAGTAGGCAACTAAGGCGCCAATACAAAGAATCCATCATTGCTGATTTTATTCGATGCATGTCATACTACAAATATACACATGATGCAAATGTACATAAGTATTTTATTACTGAAAAAAATATATTTTTTAAATTAATTATTTGTACTTCTTTCATCTCCTTTGGATCATTCGAAATGCTATATTTAGCAACATCAGGATATAAATCGGGAAATAAGTACGCCAAGAAATGTCTTAAGTCATTTTCATTAAGCGGGCCAGCTATATTATTAGAACCCTTTAGAAAATTTGAATCTTCAGGCAGATGGCTTAAACGAAAACGTCGAAGATGTGGATCTGTTATGTGTGGCAGTGACTTTTCTGAACCGCTTGGATATTCCGTTAAACTCTGTCCTATGTAGGTTTCTAAGGTACCTTTATCAGAATGTACTTTCAAATACTGCCGTAAGCAGTTTGACAAATAAGATGCCGCCTGAGCAACTTGCTGCATAATACAGTTGTGCGACTTCGACGGAACAAAGTCAGAATGCAGCGGTGAATCTATAGCACCGCTTTCAGGAACCTCCAACCAATCGTAACCAAGGTATACTTGAGTACACGCATCGGGGAAATATCCGCATGGAAGTGCAATAAATTTCTTGATATTTAAAAATTCATTATTTTCACAGGAAGATTCATATAATGGTAAGCTCATTGAAATTCGTTTACGTACTGGTTTTAGAGCGTAAGTGTTTCGCACGCATACAGTGATCGGATACACACAATTCGCTGGAAGTTTCTCTTTGAATAACGACAGCAAACCAGATAGGTATCGACATTCAATCGGTGACTGTTTAAGACACTACATCAAAATTAGTACGTTGCGTTAAGTGCATTCCTATTCCGAGAAATATACTTAATTTTGTATCGTGGATTTGCACAAAGATAGGGATCATTGGACAATATTCTCCCGACACGATCGCTGCGGCACTTAAGAAAAAGCTGAATGGATTTGATAACAATTGCTTGTGTGATTGATGTAGATGGATCAACACAAAACTATGCAACCCATACAGGAAAGAGATCGCATGCGCACTTTTGGAATTTTTGGATATTAGCGATGGTCCGAATGTGCTTTCAGCTGCCATTAGGTCATTATATATTGAACTATTTGTTCCGCTTCTTGCAAAATTCTTCTTTGCCTCTTCTTTGCTGGTAGTATAATAACTAATCGATATTTTCTCTTTAAGAAAAATAAGCGTCTCCATCTGCACTTCCCAATCACAACGAAACACATTGTTCACACAATCATCAAAATTTTTGTCGGTAAGTTTATGAAAAATTTCACCAAGTCGTGCAATGAATATCTCCCAATCCGAGGCTGCGCTGAAATCCTGGCGATAGAAGCCACTTTCGTCAATTTCCTCTGCCATTTCAAAGTTTGCTCTAAAGCCCAAAATACAATAACGCAGTGGCAGTGGCAGTGGCAGTATTTGGAAATCAGCTGTTTTTTAGAAACTGTGCTGTGCAATGAAGCGACACACAATACAGCAGTGACAGTTGGCAGTACTGCTCAGCTTAGCCCAAATTCTAAATTCACTGCCACTGCCTTCATCGCAGCAAACTTCGCATGCTGAATTTGACATAAATGAAACGCAGCTAACATCTGTTGATGTCATTGAAGCCTAAAAGGCAACAACAAAAATGTAAACAAACAAAAGGGAATGTCAAAAAAAGCAGTCACTGACAACGCCGTATTGTGTTTGCTGCGGCAGTCACTGCCAATATTAGCAGTAACAGCTGATTTTAAAAACTGTCACTGCCACTGCCACTGCGCTATTGTATTTTGGGCTTAATTCAGCAAGGGGAATACATTAGAGAAGGCAACGAGTGCGACTTTCGACCAAAATCGACTTTTTACTCCTAAAAGTCGACTTTTAATGGGATTCAGGTTATGGAAGTCGATTGAAGTCGACTTTCCCTCGTCGACTCTCGACTTTTTATAAGCTTTTATTTAACTTGGTCATTCCTCGCAAATCGCGGAAATTTCCAATCGATTTTAAACTGACTTTCCGTCAAGTTAGCGACTTGAAATTTTCAGCATATTTAGTTCCAATCACAATGACAGTGAAATTTGGGGAAATGTTTAGTACCACTCACACCGGCGGAGGGGGTGGGGCGGGGCCCCCAAAACACCACCCAATAGAAAGGAGACAGTCGCCGCTTTCTAAAAAGGGGAACCCTCCCTTGGACTCCTACCACAGGCACCTAGGGATCCGTTTGAAAAAGGGGGTAAAACGGATTTTTCTTAGGCAAACTGAGCAGTTTGAAGTGGAATATGACCCAACTAACAGAAACCGTGGGATTTTTTAATAAAAGAAATTATGCCAAATTAGATATGGGGGGATTTTGAATAAAGAATAAAAAGTTAATTAAAAATAGAAAAAAAGGTTTTATAAAAAAAAATGTTCTTTTAAACAAATGTATTTTTGCGTAGAATTCCTTTCTACGTAAGCGGCCTTCGGCCGCACTTAGGGATTATAACCCTCAGGCAGTAGAATTCTCCTTTCTGTGTTGCCAAAGAAGGGGGGCTGAACAACTTTTGCAGAGAACACCTTTCTGCGTAGGCGGCCTTCGGCCGCACTTAGGGATTATAACCCTCAGGCAGTAGAATTCTCCTTTCTGTGTTGCCAAAGAAGGGGGGCTGAACACCTTTTGCAGAGAACACCTTTCTGCGTAGGCGGCCTTCGGCCGCACTTAGGGACTATAACCCTCAGGCAGTAGAATTCTCCTTTCTGTGTTGCCAAAGAAGGGGTTCTGAACCCCTTTTGCAGAGAACACCTTTCTGCGTAGGCGGCCTTCGGCCGCACTTAGGGATTATAACCCTCAGGCAGTAGAATTCTCCTTTCTGTTTTGCGAAGAAAAGGAGCTGAACACCTTTTGCAGAGAACACCTTTGTATATTTTTAATGCTTACTGGGTTATATCCTATCTTCTTTTGTCTCTCATTCTTTTGCATATTTTGGAGTTTGACAGCTGAACTCCGCCATTTAATTTGCATATGCAACCAAAGACAGACGCGTGATTTTGAAGGTGTTTTTATTTAATGAATTGTGATGAATTGGTTAATATTAAAGTCGTAAATCAAGTTATAACAAATCAAGTAAAGTGTAAAGTGAAGGGGAATACAAAAATATATTGGTGAAGTGGCTAATTTAAGCAGAATAGGAGTGATAAATGTACGCTAATTTCCGAATTTTACAAAAAAGGGTATATTTCAAACCCAATTTGTAAATAAATTAGTAACCAAAATTTATAAACGTGAGTGTTAAAATATTGCGTGGACCCTTGACTACAAATGTGTGAAATTTTTTTTTGGATCGGGCCACCCATTTGGACGGAATAGCCCGAAATAGTTGTGAGCGGTACTAAACCCCACCCGAAATTTGAAATGTAAATGAATTCCCCGCCCGAATTTGTCGGGCGCTGTGGTGTAGTGGTAAGCAGTGCGCGCTTCCACTCCACAATGCCTGGGTTCAAGCCCTAGTCAAAGCAACATCAAAAAAATATAGAAAACGGTTTTTTTCTTAACTGCGGTCGTCCCTCGGCAGGCAATGGCAAACCTCCGAGTGTATTTCTGCCATGAAAAACAGCTTCTCATAAAAATACAATCGCCGTTCGGAGTCGGCGTAAAACTGTAGGTCCCTCCGCTTTGTGTGACATCAAGGCGCACGCCACAAATCGGAGGAGAAGCTCGGCCAAACACTAACATATGTGTCAGCGCCAATCTATTATTATTATCATTAAATGAATTCCCCATATGGTCCAGGGTTCTTGATTTAAAGGCGGTCAAAAAATATTATGATTTATGGCTAATACAGCGTAATTTGCCAAAGAACGAAAAACCACTACAAAATTGTTAAAGCTGCCGGCGCGCCGCGGCGGTGGTGTAGCAAAGCTATTCCTAGTCTAGATATTAACCACGTTGTAGGCATCATATCAAGGAGATACAGTTAGAAGACTCCAGATGTCGCCCCGCCAGAGCCAGAAGAAGTTTAATATTGCGCCTGAATATATGCCATGCTACAGCGGAAATGGGCGACACGCCA
>NW_023464720.1:0-10199 GCF_013731165.1 Rhagoletis pomonella
AAAAAAATTAGAGAGTTGCCACCTGTTTGAAAATCGGAGTTTAAGTAAATTGATAAGAAAAAATTAATATTGCAATATGGGCGTCAAAAGAACGAGGCTGAAGAAGGCTTACAGCCAAAAATATTTTTTAGAGTTGGCACCTGTTTGAAAATTTACATTT
This sequence comes from Rhagoletis pomonella, assembly GCF_013731165.1. Classification (NCBI taxonomy): domain Eukaryota; kingdom Metazoa; phylum Arthropoda; class Insecta; order Diptera; family Tephritidae; genus Rhagoletis; species Rhagoletis pomonella. Next base: position 161 of record NW_023464720.1, read on the forward strand.
AATTTAATTTATGAGATAAATTGAATATTGCAATATGGGTATCAAACTGAAGGGGTTTAGGAGATTTTATTGCCGAAAATGGTTTTAGGAAGGGCTGCCACCTGTTTGAAAAATTTTATTGTATTAAATTGATAAAATAAATGAAATCTATATCTACATCTAGATATACATATAATAAAATTGTAACAGGTCGATGTCTGTACCTTATAGATATTAAAGAAAAATTAATATGGTCGGTTTTTATTAAAGCCACAGAAGCCAAATAAACAATTCTTAGAATTTTTGAATATCTGTCTGTCTGTATATTTGTACGCGCATCAGTCAAAAGCATGGAATTGAATGCAGTTTTCACCGTTGTATCGCTAGAGATTTAGCTTCCAATATAGAAGAAAAAGTTAGAGAGTTGCTTGTGTTTAAAATTTCAGTTTAGGTCAATTGATGCGGTAATGTGAATACTGCAATATGGCTGTTAAATGAAAGAAATTTACAAAGGCCTACAGCTGAAAATATGTTTGTGGAAGGTTGCCACCTATTTGAAAACTTTAATTTAATATAATTGATAGCATAAATTAAATATTGCAATATTGGCATCAAACTAAAGACGATAGGAAATTTTAATCCTGAAAATATTTTTAGGGGATTTGCCAACTGATTGAAAGATTGTATTCATTGCAATTTGTAAAATAAATGAAATATTGCAATACGAATATTAAACTAAAGAGGATTAGGAAGCTTACTTTTGAAAATATTCTTGAAGCGGGTTGCCACTTATTTGAAAACTTTAATTCAGTTAAATTTACTATATAAACTAAGTGTTGCCATATGGGTATCAAACGAGAGTACTTGAGAATAATAAAATTGCAACAGGCCGATATCTGTACATAATAGATGATAAAGAAAAATTAATAGGGGGTTTATTAGATCAACAGAAGCCAAATCTAAAATTTCGGTATGTTTGTCTGTATGTTTGCAAGCGCATCACGCAAAAGCTAATGTATGGAATTAAATGCAGTTTTGCTAGAGCTCTAATTGAAAATATAGAATCCATTTTTTTTTTGTTTTAGTTTATCGTCGATCATTATTCCTAGGTATTTGAACGTATTAACTTTTTCCAGTGCGTCGTTGTTTATATTTAGAGTTAGCAACGCACCGTTCTCAAAATTTCGCCTTGATATAACCACAAACTTAATTTTTTTTTTATTTCTGTTTGGAAGGGTTTTCGCTAAAAAAAATTTAAACTTTTCGTTGTTGCTGCCAAAAAAATTAAGAAATCTGAGACGTTACGTTTTACAATTTCATACAGTTCTCTTTACAATGCATTTCACTAAACTACTAAACGGCTGCATCGACTTGGTTCATATTTGGCAACACGTTGAAAATAAATATTCTGACCAAAAATTTACTCGGTATTTAGCTCGGGATATTCCTAAAATTCTTATACAGACTAAAACGTAAAAAACCAATATATCACTAAAACCAATTACGCTGGGGAACTGAAACTTAGCACTGATGCATATATTGCAAATGCATTGGGAAAGGGGGCGTGGCTCCTTCCTTCCATGCAAACTGAACTTCTCATATAGGTTATGTCTGGAACTGCTTACGCTAACGTCCTGAAATTCTACACAGCTACATATGTTATCAATACCGTAGTTATGGCGAAAAGTGATAATTATTGGAAAGGCTGGATCGATATACATTTACGTAAACGCGCAAGTATCACTCGATTGGGAACCATTTTCTCCTAGATTTATAAATCCCATTGAACTATTCTAACTTTGTCTTTAATTTTCAGTAAAGTAAAATTTTTGTGAAAATTTTGAAGAATTTTTTTAAGTTTTTCACAAAGAATGGAGCTTTGCTTTTACGAGTTTCGCTATAAACTGTCCTATCTACATACCTATTTGCATAAAATGATAGCCGTTTTCGTTGTTCGGAATAAACTCAAAAAACACTGAATAGAGGTCCGTCAGATTGTCGGAGGTTATCTTACATACATATATGGTCCAATTACATGCTACTATAAAACTCGCTAGGTGGTTCGTTCAAATTTTAAATGTGAGCTATGTACCTGTATGATAGAAAATTCTTTTGATAAAAATTTACCCGATTAGTGCCGCTGGAGTTAAGGTAGAAATTCATAACACGTATTCATTTTATGGTAAGCAATGGTTTTGCAGAAAATAAGCCCAATGGATGGCGCTGCAGCCGAAATGTATAGAAACCCCGTGTGGTTGGTCTGCTTTGGACCTATGTTTAAGTTATACGAATTTAGTTTTCAAATGTTTAAATGAAGCATGGGGTTAAGTTTTTCTGACGCCCTCATGCACGATCATGCGGTCTTGCATCTACCCTGAAATCAGTTCATAAATTTTACCACGAATTGTAAAAGTGATGAATTAACAAGGAAAGATCACCGTAGGTATATCAACTGCTTCATTTGAAAGATACTTAAGAGATCACACTACTCATTTAGCTATGTACCGGAAAACTTTTCATCCTATGGGACAGCGAGGATTCTTGGCCTTCCTATAAAGAAAATGCACTTCTGTGCTCTTGAGTTTCCCTATAAGAACTTTTATTGGCATACGTAAGATCATACAAAAAGATTACGCATGATTGGCAGAGATCTCACAGGTGAAAATAAGACCATCAGTAAAGCTCATGACACCAAAAGGGATTGGTATTCCATATGGTATCACAGCGTTACTACTATTTGCCTATGTGTGAGGAGGATACTGCGCCTTAGTGGTTTCAACTTAAATCAAAAACTTTGACTTTACAGACTTATTTTGTTTTTAAACGCTCTTTTGCATTGGCTAACGCAAAAGCTCTTATTAGGCGCCGCGAAGTAAGCGGGCATTGGCTAGTTTCATATAACGTTTTTAAGGAAGATTTTCTGAATTTAGAGGGGTGGCGTTTTTATCGCAAAAGTTTTACCGACCTTCCCGATACCGCCAATCCGGGACGTTTTGAAATCAGTACCGCGGGTGCTGATATCCCGCGATGATCTCTAATATGTATGTACAATTTTGCAGAATGATTTACCTATGCTGTGCGCATACTTATATCCGTTAGTTGTGTAAAATCATACTATGAATTTTTCTACACCTGTACGTAGGTATGTGCATACATATAAATATCGCCGATAGTATCGGTGTTCATGTATTGTCGATAGTCAGCACCATCGACAGTTGTCACCTCTACTTTTCACCCTGCGTGGATAGCCATGCGTTTCGTGCTTGTAAGCAAAAAAAAGTGTAGAGAAGTCAATGGGATAGGCCTGCACGTTTCAGCGAAATCTAGGGGTTTTTTAACATTTCGCTTTTATCGAATTCACATTTTCTTATTTTTAGTTTGTGTTCACAATTTGTTTCGATTTAAAAATGTGGACGAAACAATTGATCAAAGGAAATTGGCCGCTAAAACGTCAAAAAAATCGTTTAAATGCACGAAGATTTAAGACTTTTTTTTTAAAAAAGAATGTGCAAAACACGCAGTATGAAAGGTCATCGTGTTGTCACCTACCAATGTCAACTACCAAAAACCACAGTATGCACAGTTTAATGTTAATTTTTTTTTTTCATATCCATAAGTCCTACTTTCGCATGTGCAGCAGAAAATTGATGACAATAACGAAAAATTTGTGAAACATTTAAAAAAATCATTAAGTTCTGCCAAATATCTTCACTGTGAAACATTTTTGTATGGAGTTTTATTATGTTGCAATTATCTTCATGTGAAGGCTTTTCTGATTATTTATGAAAAATATCTTCAATTTGAAGATAAATCTTACTTCTGGCATTACTGCTTTCATGTACAAGTCGTGTGTACGAAGTAGGGATGTTGCGAATCCGCATTCGCATCCGGCGATGTGTAAAAGCTAACATGATGTAAATGCGGATGTCAAGTATTTTAAGAAATAATTTAGGTAGGTAAATTAGGTGATTTAGGTACAGTGATGCCCGGGGGAGAATACCCCGATTTTGGTGGAATTTAAATTTATCGGGGGAATGGGGAATTCAATATACAAACTATTTTTATTAGATTTCCTATTGACAATAAAATTACAACTTGTAACTACAGTCTCTCATTTCGTGTTACGGATTTAAAGCAACGTAATTGTCTCTTGCAGCCATGTGGTTTTTAAAGAAATTTGCAACCGTGCATAAGAAATTTTTCACGTTTTGGTTTGACACTCTCTTTTCTCCGTTTTAAAACAGAAAAAATTCCTAAAGTGGCCCCCTCATTTTCACAAAGTAACGAATATTGCAATAAATATTTGCAATAAATTTTGCACAAATACATCAGCAAAATATTTCGCCAGTATAAGATTTTTTTATATATATTTTTTTTTTTTAATTTAGTATTTATGGATCTTATTTTTGTAATAATTATTGCGACCAAGTATTCATATGATTTTCATGAAACTTTGTGGGTACGAAAAGAGTAAATTGTTTTCTAAAAGATGGTAGGAAATTTGTTTAACAATTCTTATTGTTTTAAACTTTTTAAAACTTTTTTTAATATATTTTTTTTTTTAATTTCATGTTGTGATTTTTATCACGTTTATTTGTCAAAATGTTCTTTACAATATTTTTGGCTAATGTGCTAAAAAGTATTTTTGAGCAAACATATGGCTCTTTAGATATTGCATTTTTTAACATATGGCAACCACTATTTATGTACTAATATCACAGGTTTACAAAAACAAAACGTATTCATATTAAACGTAACCTATATATCCCATCTTATGAAAAGCGTGGGGCGCATGTAATGAACTGAATTGATATGAAGAGTATATATGCGTAAAATCGATCTCAAATTTGTACTTTCTCTGTAGAAATTTTAGGTCTATGTTATGTAGTTTGACTATTGCCAATTAAATCGAATGCTTTGTATTACATGCGCTCCACGTTTTTCGTATTCAATCTCATAAATTGTTTACTTACTTACTTACTTACTTTACTTTAATGACTTTTGCTAAAATCTCAAAATGGAAAAAAAAGTTATCAATACAAAATCTATGGGACTGAGATATATTATTTTCTAATTTTTAGTCCATTTATAAAAGCGTGGTATATTAAAAAGTTTTTTATTTTATTTTTATAAGCTTTTATTTAACTTGGTCATCCCGCGCAAATCGCGCAAATTTCCAATCGATTTTAAACTGACTTCCCGACAAGTTAGAGACTTGAAATTTTCAGCTTAGTTCCAATCTCGATGACAATGTAATTTAAAATATAAATGAATTCCCCATATGGTCCAGGGGACTTGATTCAACGGCGGTCAAAAAATAGTAAGATTTATGGCTAACAGGGCATAATTTGCCAAAGAACGTAAAACCACTATAAAATTGTTAAAGCTGCCGGCGCGCCGCGGCGGTAGTATAGCAAAGCTATTTGTGGCAAATTCTAGATAACAACCTAGTCTAGATATGAACCTCGTTGTAGGCATCATATCAAGGAGATACAATTAGAAGGCTCCAGATGTCGCCCCGCCAGAAGAAGTTAAATATTACGCCTAAATATTTGCCATGCTACAGCGGAAATGGACGACACGCCATTTCTTTAAATAAAATTACCTGCTGCTATATGTACATATTTATGTTTATACAAAACGTAAGCAAACAACCTTTTGCTTGCCAAGTCTTCTGTTCTCTTTCATTGCAAGTTGAATTATTTTAATATTTATTGCAAAATTTTGTACATAAAATAAAATAACACTTTTTAATATACAACGCTTTTATAAATGGACTAACAATTATAAAATAAAATAATGTAAAAAATATATTTTTTAAAAACAAGCTTTTATTTAACCTGTACAATCAAAGGAATAAAATGAAGTAGCGTAACAAAAGATTTTTTAGCAAGAAAATTTTGTCAAAGCTGCACTAAAATGAATAAAATTAAAAAATAAGTTAAGGTCTCGTTAAAGTTACTAAAAGCCATTTAGTGAAAGGAGTTATTCAAACTCTAATGAAAATTACTAACAATTTGTACTAATTTACTTCGTTTTCAAAAAACAGAACAAATTCAATTGCAATATGCAATGTGTTCCAGAAAGAGCTTTCCTTGTGAAGTGAAGCGTCAAAAAAGCTTAAAAATACATTTACAATTGCGTCCTTCACAATACCAAGCATTTTTAGCGGCTGTGGAAAATGTATGTTTGTAAGGTGTTCCTTTTATTTTAAAAATAATACTAGCGCTCTCGCATGGTGTTAAGACGCCAAAAATTTAATTTCGAAAACTTAAATAATATTTCAAGTGTTACTCAGAGTTATAAGAGATCCGAGTGTCATACTTCATCTAAAACCGTGCAGCCGTTTCTGAGTGACGATAAGTCACGCATAGTGCAGGTTTTTAATTTCATCAAATTTCGAAACACCCTATACCGGTGAAAAAAGTTCTTACTTAAAAAAAAATAAAACTTTATCACACATATACAAGCTTAGGTCTTTAATTGGACCTCTCATTTTTGAAATTCCTTTTCAAAAGTGTTTTCAAACTAAAATCTTAAATCTCTTTCGTTTGACATTGTGATACACATGTATTTAAATAAACTGATGAACTAATGTGAAGTAAATTGTTCGAACACATGGCCACCCTCCTAAATAAAGGTTAGAAATAAGATCTTTTCAAACCCGTTTCGATTGATACCCATCTTTTAATAATTCATCCAACTTATTGAATATTTTGAATGTAACTTTTTAAACATCTGGCAACCCTCTTCAAACATTCAAAGATCAAAATAAATATTTCTTAACATTACTTTGTTTGACTATGGTAGTTTTATTTTTAATATACTTTTTGTGTTAGGTAATTGAATACGACCTTTCAAACAGGTGGCAGCCCTCTTCAAAAGTATTTTCAAGTTTAATCCTTCTTAACTCTCCTTCGTGGGACATTGCGATACATATTTTAATTAACTGATAAGTAAAGTGGAATTTGACTTTTCAAACATGAGGCAACCCCGCTAAATGTGGTTCAGAAATAAAAAAATTTCAAACCCCCTTTGATTGATACCCATATTATTATAATTCATTTGACTTATTAAATAATTTGAATTTAACTTTTTCAAAAGGTGGTAACCCTCTTCCAACACCCCAAAAATATTATTTGCGTTCAAACTAAAGATTTGTTATTACTCCTTCGTTTGACATCCATATTTTGATATTTCATATAACTTGCGTATAAGTAAACTAAATTCGACTTTTCACGTAGATGGCAACCCTGTTCAAAATACTACTACTTTCTGAAACCCCTTTCATTTGGCACCCATATGGTGATACATAAAAATTCCTCTTACCTAATTCCCTTAATTCAAATTCAATTTAATTTTTTAAGCAGGTGGAAACCCTCGTATAGTTCAGTTAAGAAACGAACTATTTCGATTGATACCCATTTTGTGATAATTAATTTATTTTTAAAATAATTTGGATATAATTTTTAAAAGGTGGCAACATCTGCAGTCCAAGTTTTTTAATATGACACATCAGTTTGGAAAATGGAACGAACCGTGCAGATATGATAGCATTGATAATTAAATAATTTAAGTTTAATTGTTCAACAGGTGGCAACTCTTTTCGAAAAAATAAAAATCTACAGGCCCAGCGCTTTAATGTGACACCTCATTCTTGAAAATCGGTCGAACGGTACAGTAGAGCTGGAGAAACAGATGCATCGATGTGTTTATATCAGTGATGCACACGGACAGTGTTGCCAGGTTTTCGGCGTATTTTCCATGTATGCACACAGAATTGTTCTTATTAAACTTTTGTTGTATACAAAGGTACATATGTACGTAAGGTATATTAAAATCCCAGCTAGAACAGTATGGCTTATATAATCCCTTATATGTGCCAAATCACTAAGAAAAGTATCCCTTATGAATTTGAAAACATTCTATTATATTGTACAGGCCAAATGGAGAAACCTAAGGGATAAATTCGTGTACGTGTGATCTTTTGTACCGCTCTTTTATATGGGCTTCTAGTATTTATGTATTCTATATCGCTCTCACTCGAACACCGAATAGCTAAGGGATATATAAGGCATTGTCTATGCCATTAAATAAGGAACGTATAAGGTATCAGTTGGAGAATTATATCATGGACTAATTGAGGAATTATATAAGGGTTATATACGCAATTATATAATGGATTATTTGAGGAGTTATATAAAGAATTATGTAAGCGATTATTTGAGGAATTATACATTACCCAAGTATATATCCAAATTCGTATCGTACAGTAAGCATTGAGTACTTTTTAATGTTTTATTTATTTCTTATTGAAATAAATAATATATTTGAGAATTTAAAATTAATACATTTTCGGTTCATTTTAGTGAATTCAATTTGATTTTTAATTGTACAAAATTTATTATATGTATAGGTGTATGTACATACATGTATTAGTTTACTTGTAAACTATTAACCCTCTAGTAGGCCAATTTTTTTATGAGTTGAAAAATTCGGGAATGGGTGAATTTAGCACGAGAAATCCAAAAATGATGTCCAACCAAGACCGTCTGGAGACGGGCTCGCCGATATACTTACACATATTTTTAGCTTTCTCTTACACAATGTTGACCTACGAACCGGCAATCCCGTCTGCAGACGGTCAAAAATGCAAACTGGGTTTTTATAAGTCGGCAAGCCGGTCTGTAGACGGTCTGTGTTCGAAAGCAATTTTCTCCATTTCGAATGGTGATATAATTATAAAACTTATATTAAAATACGGTGCTTTTAACAAGGAAATCCACCGAATTTTTTTATATCAAAAATTCTTTCAAAAGAAAAAATTTCTTTAATTACGAAATTACTAAATAGCAAGAAATAATTAATTTTACCGTGTTTTCAAAATCTGTAATTCAACTGCCGATTAAAATAAAACGGATTGACATAACGGATTAAAATTTACACCGCCGTAAAGGTACGATTTTTGTCCAAAGATCGTGCCTTACGAATATAGAAAAAAAGTATTATAGGTGCACTAAAAAGGTGTTTAGTTAACGACCGTCTGGAGGCGGTTCAGCCTACTAGAGGGTTAAAATAATAATGTTTAAATTCAGTTTTTTTTTAACTTATTAAAGGCTATAATTCCATTTCTGTAGGAACATTTATTGTAATGTTAATTACATATGGGGTATTCACAACGGTAACGTAAGTGCCGTACTGTTGAATGTTGTAAACTTTAAACAGCTAAATCATATGAATTTTCACGCAGTTAAAAGCAGTTGGTTGTGGTTTCAAGTCCTCTAGATATTTGTTTAACCGCTTAAAGTTTACGACATACAACAATACGACATTTACGACACCGTTGTGAATACCCCAATAATAAATATAGTAATACAACTATTATTATATACTAAGATATGTATATGTAAACTAGCATTTATATATGTAGATGTATGTATATATAAAAAAAAAAAACACCTCTCTGAGGTAAAATTTTCGAGTGACGAAAGCTGAACTAGAAACACAAAATTTATGATATCAATTTCGTGACGAAAATTATGCGCATTTTTTAACTGCCTTGGCAACGTAGGGAAAATTTTTTTATTCATACGAATCGTTGCAAAGTTCTATTTTTTATTTTGTGTTTCTAAAAGTAGACGGAATTTCGCAACGTTCCGAATAAATAAAAAGAGATTTTCTGTACGTTTCTAGGCAGTTAAAAAATGCGTATAATTTTCGTCGATATCATAAATTTTGGGTTTCTAGTTCAGCTTTCGTCACTTGAAAATTTTACCTCTGAGAGGTGTTTTATTTGATATCAAATATTTTAAAATCGACGAAAATACAAAAAATAATCTAAATGTTTTATTTTTCTCAAATAGATTGCTAAAAATATTAGTGGTATTCATCTAAAGCGATAACTTTATCAAGCAGATAATCTTATAAGTTTACGCACTCTCTTACATGAACGACCCACACTCTCTTTTCGTTTACACATGCAATAATAGTCGTGTTTTCTTTGGTTATAGAGCTCAGTATCACTAACTTTATACTACTAGCACGAGGATAAAGAAATTAT
>NW_023464721.1:0-10199 GCF_013731165.1 Rhagoletis pomonella
AAAACGAGCTTTGATTGAGATAATATTGATATGTGAACATAGTTTTAGTCTATTTGGGTCAAATTCCTTTCTCATTTCCGGATTTACACCAGTTGTTCGCCTAGATGGGGCTTTGCTTCCCTACCGAGCAAAAAGTAGCACCTGTTGCAAAGAATTATAGCTCAGTTATGCATAGTTTGCACTACACTGCATAGAATGTCATTTTTACGTAGAAATCAAAAACTATCACACCTCTACATATGTAATGCTATGTGTTGGATAGCAACTCTCATGCATTGGCAAGTATGTATGCATAACTGAGCCTATATTTTTCGCTTGATCTCCAGGCTGATGTTGTTGGTGATGTTTGTGCTGAATTCTAGGTAAACCAAGTCCTTCATCACTTCAAAGTTAATATTTCTAACAGTGACCTGTATCCCAAAGCGCGGCACATAGGGGTATTTGGCCGATTTATGTGGCCAAAATTATTTTTATGAATATTTCAACTCGAAATGCTCAGAAAAGACGTGTTTTGTTTAAAAGCAAGTAAACAGAAGGGGGCGACGTCCAATTATTCTATCAAAACTAAGAACATAAAATTGCTTAACGTTTGACATCGATAGACCCTATGTCGCCGTGGTCCGATTGTAGGAACACGAATATTTACGTGTCCGTCTCGGCGAGGAGAAGGTTTACATCTAGGTAAAAACATTAACAGAATTGCCATCTCTTAAAAAATTTTTTTCAATTAGTTAAATGAATTGCTGAAATATCGGTATCAATGGAAATGGGTTCGAAAAGGCTTTATCTCTTAGCAAACTCCCAGCGCTTCCACCGTTTTAAAAAATCAAATTTAACTTTAATTTAGGGAATTAGATTATTCAAATATGTATTACAGTGCAGGTAAGAAAATGTAATAAAACTACACATCATACGGCAGTGCGCGCGAGTGACGAAAGCAGCCACAGTAGCATGCTGAAATGATTCGCTTATATATACACGAGATTTGGAAGTTTTTATCCAGACGTCCAATCGACATGTTTGAGATATCGTTGGAAAGTTCTTGCAGAGTGTGTCCAGAAAATGTATGCAAGCTTCATAAACGTTTAACCGGGTACTTAAAAATTAGGCTAAAGTGTTGCGAAACAAAAAGCATATTTTTGCTTTTGCCGGTTTAAGTTATTCTATAGGCCAATACCTTTCAAACGATACCTTATGTATTGAATTCCGGCTATTAGTTGGAAAGATATAGAGCTGAATGTGTTTTGGTTCGTGTCTCCACTACGAGATGCTTTGCGATGTGTGTAGCGTCTGTACGTATCTTCATTTAATGTCTTTCAAACTTTCAGGAATTAAGGTGCCAAAAAAACTAGGAAGGTTTTGTTCCAGGATGTTTCGATTCGTAGGCCGTTGTGGCCGTGGCTGGTTCCTGAAATTCGAAAAAAGGCAATTTTTTAAACTACCACTGAGGTTGCACTACTCATTCCATACCATTAAAGTCGGTGTCGGTAGAAGAGCCTTAAAACAAGCTCTCTAACGCTGTCTTTTCCGTTTATAAAATATAAATGTGTCATAACGTTATCGCCTGAAAACTAAAAATCGGGCTGCTGAAAATAGAGATTTTCCGCATTTTCTCAAAACTGGTAAGTGGATTTTATTCTAAGTTTCCACATGTCTAGCCCAAAAACTTAGCTTTGATCTGGTATATAGCCTATATCTAGGAAAACTCTTGTTTTGGAGATATTACGATTCAAATTGAAAAAATGTCGCTCCAAAAACGGTCAAATGGTTGAAAATTAACATATTCGTCTAATTTGGTTAGTTTAAGATATAAAAATAGCATACCCAGCTCCCCAAAAAAAAGTGACCATTCGCCGATTGCCTCTTAAGCCGAAACTCCCTGCAAATAGGGGAATTTCATTAGAAAAGGGCTATATTAGTAATGCAGATATATATTTTTTTAACTGGGAAACTTATATGAACCTGAAGAATCTTTTAATTCAAAAACTTTTCCCATAACTTTCTGCATCTAATCAGGAATCAATATGAATATCCTTAAGACCGAACAATGCGTGTTCTCTCTATTCTTTACTGACATTTTGCAAGTTTAAAATAAGTTGAAAATATAACGATGGAATGAAAAAAAGTATCGACAACATTTTGAATATTTAGCAGTAAATGCAGATGTGCTTAGGAGCGAAAAACACCACAAAAGCGGCTTGACAAACCAAGCGAAATATCCTTTTCGTTGTGTATGGGGGTGTTTGAACGTTTGACAAGCCGTTTGAGGAAAATATGAACAAAAATCGAATTTTTTTGATTTTCTGGCCGCCATGTGGTCATCTGATCAAACCGCTTACGTTGTGTATGGAAAAATCGTCTCATTGGGCACGTTCAGAAAGCGCAACAGCTCAGTAACTGTTGCGATTGCACCTTCTGAACGCGTTGTTTTGTACTTCTGATCAACCGAACAGTTGCGTTTTATATGATCGTAATATTTTTCTGATCATTTTAGACAACATGTTGTGTGTTTTGAATTAGACAGCTAATGTATCAAGCCGTTCAGAAGACGCATTACGATCATTGATTTTTTTAGCAACGGTTGCGCTCAACTTCTGAAGAAAACCAAACCCTTTTACATTGTGAACCGGAAGAAAACTAAATTTCTTTGCTTGAAAAGTAGGTTTGAAGAATGTTTGACAAGCCACTTGTGTGATGTATTTCGCTCTTTATAAAACTTCGGAAAGCTTTTCGTTTAAAAATTTGCAGAGCGATTTAACAACTCTCTTGTGTAAAACATGGTTGCATTTGTTACCTGCAAATATATCGAGAGAAAATTCCTCAAAATAAAAATCTTCAAAAAATACTCAAGCGCACCCGAAATTCCTCACGTTTTGAGGAATTACTCACAAAGTGGCAACACTGATCGAATGTGACTATTTTTTTTAAGTTTTCTTCAAAATTTTGTCAAATTGGTTTATGGCCGCCTAAATCGTTCAAATACCCCTATGTGCGCGGGGCCTCTTATGTGTAGCCGAAAGGTATTTTGCCTTGTAATCGCTCACCGTTAGACCAACCTTTTTAGCTTACTTTTCTGAGCTGGAAAATTCTTTGCTTAAGACCTTTAGTTCCAGACCGACAATGTCGATATTGGATCGTATGCAAACAAAACTATGCACTTGCTTTTTCCTAAACAAATTTAAGTAAGAAATCTGAAATTTTAAGAAAAATCAATTGCTGAGTTTTTATTCATACGACCCATTACCGGAATACGCCAGCGGCATCGAGGTTTACTGTGAATTCGCTGTTACGCGTTGCTCTTGTTTATAGTCAAGGTATATTGAAAAAGTAATATGTAGCAGTAAAACAACTGCTTGAATTTTTTTCTATTTATTTGGTCTTTAAACTCCCAAAGTTTGTTTATTTTCTTCATATTCATAACGGCTTGGAAACCAGTTTTGGCATTTTAACCCTGGAGATTAATCCTTGGCCGATTCGACGAGCATGCCACAAAGAGTTTGTGTTTCTTACCGGTGAACGCGTTATGAAAGTAGTTATGAAATAGCAGAAATTTGTAACCAAATAGAAACTAATTATTTTATTTCATAGAATAATAGCGGATACACATATGTGTGTAATTTCCAAACAAAGTGCTATTTTTTGTCCCCCCTTTTTCATTTTATTATTTATTATTTATTTTTTATTATTTATTTATTTTATTACTTAAATTTTTTTTTACACCGGTGGCCCGTTGATGTGCCTAGGATATCTGCGGAGCTTAAACAGTTTTGCACTTCTTTGTATGCATACTTAAAGAATGGGGCTCCATTAAATCATCTAAAATGTAAATTTGTCATCTATGTTTTGGCTCCATTTTTTTTGCAGAAACACTTCTTATCATAAATTTAATACTCGTACGATAAAGACGGGTTCTCTAAATATCTCGGCGCCGCACAGTGCCGCGACTCCATACAAATGATGGACAAAAATAGAAGGAGTGGTCAGAATTGGCTGAAACTTCACACCTAGAAGTATTATGCCCCTCTAATTTCAAAAATGAAATCGGTTTTTCTGTACCGGTTACTCATTTCGAGAAAACCGACTATTTCTTGCATTTTTATATGAAAATAGTCATTGTGGACATGTGTTGATATAAGTGGAAGGAGGCATCAGAATGGGCTGAAACTTTACACCTGAAAGGACTATATCACGGCAATTTAAGAAAAAAAAAAAGTTTTTCAGCATCTGTTACCATTTAATTAAAAAAATTTTTTGTTTACAATTTTATAAAAAGGTAAAATAACTCATAATCATCGTAGACATATGTTTATAAAAACCGAAATAGTATTCAGAACTTGTTGAAACTTTACACCTAAAAGGACTAAGCCATGCTTATTTCAAAAATGACATCGATTTTTCGGTACCGGGTACCCATTAAAAAAAAAAAAGATTTTTTTTTTACATTACTATATGAAAGACAAATAAGGCATAATCATTGCTGATTGTGGTGTTTACGAAAACAGGAAGGAGTCGTCAGAATTTATTGAAACTTTACATCTGAAGTGTCTATATTACTCTAATTTTAAGAAAGTAATCGGTTTTTTTGTAACGGGTACCCATTAAAAAAACACTGAGTTTTTGCACATGATTATTTAAAAATGAAATATGGCATATCATTGTTGCTAAGTGTTCAGAAAAATAGTTTTAATAGTTAAAATTCGTCTAAACTTTACTTCCTAAGTGAATACATTATGGTAATTTGAAAAATTAAGTCGGTTTTCCTTACATGTTAACCTTTAGAAAAAAAAATTCTTTTGATTTCATTTAAAATAAAGCATAATTACTGTTAAGTAAGTAAGTAATAATAGCTGTTATATGGTAATAACATATAATCTATATATATAAAATTCAAATTATGTATGTACCTATAGACACACTTGGCTCCTAAACGAATAAGCCGATCGTAACCAAATTTTACACACGCACTGGATATCTTCCAGGGATGGTCACAGGAAAAAAATATTTTGATATATAAAGGGGGCGTGGCCCCAAAACGTGGACCCGGGTAACCTTAGGATGTATTTGTTTAATATGGGTATCAAATTAAAGCTGTTCATGAATGCTTTAAGATAGAGCACTTTTCAAATAGCTGGGTGACTAGGGTCTCGAGATATAGACCAAAACGTGGACCTGGGTAACCTTGGGTGTATTTGTTTAATATGGGTATCAAATGAAAGCTGTTCATGAATGCTTTAAGATTGAGCACTTTTCATATAGCTGGGTGACTTGGGTCACGAGATACAGACCAAAACGTGGACCCGGGTAAACTTAGGCTGTATTTGTTTAATATCGGCATAAAATGAAAGCTGTTATGTCAAAAGTATGCGGAAGCAAATAAAAAAAAAATTAAAAAATTCATGAATACCGTTTTAGTGAAAAATAAAATTGAGTAATGCGGACAGTTCTTTAATCTTCTTTAATATAAAAATTAATATAAAAATAAGTAGGGTTTTCCTTCCTGACGCTATAACTCCAGAACGCACGAACCGATTTTCACGGTTTTGCATTCGTTGGAGGTTTATAGCTAGGAAAATTCAGGAAAAATTTCAATAGAAAAGTATATGGTGTGTGAGTATCCCCCACGAAAATAAGTATGTTTCATTTAAAGTAGATGGTGCCATTGTTTAACAGCTATTCATTGTACTTTGCTCAGTTAATTTCATGTGACACTAGCGAATACCCGGCGTGCTTCGCTGCGCCTTAAAAGTAATTTTGTTTTGTTACTCCCTCTCACAACATTTGAAAATATTATTTAATATTGCTGTACATATTTGTATAGTAGGGAGATTTTTTCAAATTATATAAATATACGTTATTTGAATATTGAATCAATACACGTTTGAGGAAAGGGTGCGATAGTAGACTCCAGTTATAAGATTATAAATTAAATTTCCAAGAGAAAGTCGGTTCTTTACATATTTTCTAATTACCTTCGAAAATATATTAACTCAAAAAAAAAAATAAACAATGCTTCATAGATCGATTTTTTTAAATCTAACTTCATAAAGTTCTTTAAAAATATTTTGTAAATGAGGCCATAAGAGCTTAGGGGGAGAGTTACAACACAAAAATACATTTAAGGCGCAGCGAAGCACGCCGGGTAATTGCTAGTATGTTAATAAAAACCGAACTAGTTGTTATAATCACTCAGTTTCAGAGTCCTCAGAAGAGGAGGAAGTGTTTTATATTTTAAATATTTGTTTTTATGTGTAAATGGGTAGAAAAAATTTGTCAAATACAATTTATTCATGAAATTTTAAACTCGCGTTGAGCAACATTTTCCACTAATAGTAAAACGTTGAAATTTTTGCACAGGTAATGTAATTAGTTAGGTGAACAAAATTATAAAAAGACTCAATCAAAAAAAAATAAAATATAAAAAAATTGGACCTCCCTGATGTGCATACATTTGTACTATCATTTTCGCAAGCTGTTTTTGTTTGCTGCTTAAGCAAAATAGTACTCTTTATGCAGATGAAGAGTAATAGGTATGTTATTTATTTTTATTTTCTTTTTGTTCGCCTTTCGTCTAATCATTGGGCGCTGTAAGGTGTCTCGATTGCATTTATTTCCTTACCCGAATTGGTTAACATATTATTTGTAAACTGGTGTCATTGCTCTATATATATATATATATGTATATATATATATATGTAAATCTTCGTATACCTTTGTTTTTGGCTCCCATACCGTGATGCATATTTAAGTATTTTAATTAGCTGATAATTTTTTTCATTTCAAAGCACCCTGTACCTCTTAATTTTTTTTTTTTGGCACTTTTAGCTTTAATTCAACACCTTATTTTTGAAAAGCGAACCAAAAATTTAGACCTTAGGGCATTCAGAAAAAGTATTGTAAATATAGATCAGCTAAAATAATACCAAAAAAAGGCATTTAGTCACTTTTTCAAAATTGAAAATTTTCAAATATTGGAAAAAGTTGGAAGAGATTTCGATTGTTTCTGTTAGTAGAAGGTCCAAACTACCATAACCAAAAAAAAAATTTCACGAACTTTCAAGATGTTTTTTTTTTTTTGTCTCCAAAGTTTACCAATTTTCGGATTTTGGTATGTTTAATCATATATTTAGTTATTAATAAAAAAAAAATATTTGTATAAATTTTTTTTCCATGAACCATACATTTTTTGGTTTGTCGCATATATCTTTATCAAAGTGCAAAAGTTGATCTTGCTAGGAATAAAAATGTATTTTTAACAAATTTTTAACTGCGACCACTTTTATGTGCGAATCGCCGAAATGAAATGGTATGTAGAAAATAGGTGTACTTTGAGGGGGTGTGTGAGGCTGAATGTTGTTTTTATCACAAAATAACTTATGAACTTCTCTTTGTTGGAGATTTAGCTGTAACTTGACATCAAAACATCTAAGGTTCAAGACAGTCGATTTTTGTATTTTTGTCCACCTTCGCGGCACTGTGCGCCGGCGCTATCTTTCGGCACCATTTTTTGCAAAGTATATTTGGCGATGCAGAACAGAATTTCAAATTCATGTGACGTATGATTCCGAAGTTATGGCTGATTAAAAATTTCACTCCTATAGGATGTGCCTTCAACAAAAGTATATGTACTTTACTACAAGCACCTACCATATATATGTCAACACACTAAATTTCAAATTCATGTGACTAACGGTTTAGAAGTGATAGCTGATTAAAAATGCACGCCTATGGGAGGTCATTCTCTATATACCAGTTAAAGTTAGTGAGTTCAAACAGACAAACAGCCAATAAATCTACAGTTTTATTATAGTATAGATGATACTAAATCATTAGCACCAAATGATGTATTCGAAAAATTTATCAAACGCCAGCAATTAAAGAGCTTAGTAAAAATTGTGTGCCATAGGAAAAACAAATTGCATGAATGTCCTTCGAAATGAATGAACCCTCCGAGCATTGGGGGCGCAGCCCCTATACTTACTCGCTGACAAACGACGTTTGGGGTTTTTTGCTTTGCTATATCATGCAGTGGCTGGCGTTCGTGTTGATGACTGGAATGATGGGAATGCAGGATTGTATTTGGCGTGTGTCATGCATTATCGTGGCAGCCACATTTAATTAAGTTGTACATGTCAGCGCTGAGGCTTAGCTACCAGAAACCACCCAGTCGCTTAGTCAAATAAAAATGGGGTCTAGAAGCAACTTCAACCGCGTTGCATTAACGTACACCCCAACGCTATGCACAGCGATATCGCTCAATGCGCCAACTATGCATATCGGCGACATTTGTTCTGCTGATCGTCAAGTGTCATGCCACCCGCCTTGCAAACGTGCCACACTGCGTTTTCAAAGTAGGGATAAGTGAAAAGATGCCTGTCACAAAATGCGTAAAACTTATTTATGCTCATTGCAACGGAACAGGGTGTAGAAATTCCAGTATGACAAGTGGTCCAAATGTAATACTCGCTGGCGCCTAGTAAATCGTCATAATTGCCACGTTAAATGCTGAATATTAATGAAATTCTTAACATCGTTGTACATACAAATGTACCTACATATGTATTAGAGTTGGATTTTTTTCGTTCACTTTAAAGATTAGTTCACTTCTAGTTCGTTAAGCTGACTGAACTATTTAGCTCTTCCGGGTCTTAGCTCGTTTTAAAATACATGCATAAATATAAAAGATTAAATTAAACTGTAGAATAAAAAAAATCTATATTTCCATGGTCCTCTACAATACACAAATCAGTACTCTTCATTCATTCGACTTTCTCCAAAATCACGAAAGTATATTTTGGCTTTCATCTGGCGATTCACATTTCCATAAGAGCCACCAACAATCCTTATTTTCTCTTCTTCAATTTTGCCTTTGAAATGCGACCAAATTGCGCTTTGCTTTGACGTCTGAAAGCGAAAGTCTTTTTTTAAAAAGAAATCCCAAAAACTCAACTCAAATATTTTACACAAACTGCACTAAATAACTTTTCCATTTTTATTGGAGTGTTGCCACAGACAATTTTAGTTCACTTTAATGAACGAACTAATGAACTCTCTCTAGTTCAAAAGCTCCCCAAGCCTAATATGTACGTATGTATGTTTGTACAATATGCTTGCATTTGTGTTGTTTTTATTGTAGGATTCCGTGCGTGTATTACAATGTTGTTGCACTGTTTATTGGCAAGTAGGCATGTATCCCCTGCCCCCTCTATTATCTCTATATGCAGTGTGATCTGGGAAAATAATCTGGTTCGCAGACGTTGATGCGTTACCGTGGGGCAGCTGCTGGCGCTCAATTCATTAGCTCTTAGAAAAACCTATAAATATCGCTTTGATTTGTTTCTGGGTCTACCATGACCAGTACTTGTTTCAAGCTCTCCCCCTCCCCCTTCTCCTCATTAGTAGTGGCACTTATCGCCATGTGATGTCGTTGCGTGTCAATTGTACATCAGCTGCGTATGTTTTGGTTGTCGCAGACAGCTTGTTTTAATTTTAATATGATTTAAGGCTTGTTACAGGTGTCCATTTGAATACTCATTGGCTTTCGTCGCCAGTGTATCACCTCTTCTCTCTTAAGTGCTGCAGCAGTGTACTTAAAATACACAATAATGCAGTTTAATACTCTCCTTCGCGAAAGCATAGACAGACGGCAACGTTGATCCAGATTAACAGCGCAGTTGACCTGATGAACGAGCTGCGAAGTCGCGGCTTTGAGTCCCAGTAGAATTTTGATTTCATTTTATTTAATTCAGTCAATTATTATTTTTTTATTATATAATTATAGGTGTTGTAGACTTTTTATTAAAATTACACTCTAAAAACTTAAATTAACTGACAGTAAAAAAAATTATGTGAAATAAGATAAAAGAAAAGAAAATATAATTAAGTAAAATAAAATATTTGTTTCTTGTTATTTTTTGGAATAATAACAATTATATTCAAAAATTTTTATTGAGCTTGAGGCCGTTTTTAATGAAAAAGTGTTGTGGAAACAACAATAACACTGTGATACAAAGGTAACAAGTAAGAAAGTCTAAGTTCGGGCGGAGCCGAACATTAAATACCCGGCGCAAATATTAAATATATGTTTTTTCACCTTTCCGAAACCTACCGCTAGATGGTAAGCCGGAGTGTATCAATTTTGAGTAAATTGGCCCTTCAATTTCGAAATATTGAAGTTTCAAGCATTTCTGAAATTGACCGTT
>NW_023464722.1:0-1282 GCF_013731165.1 Rhagoletis pomonella
TTGGAGTTTGCATTTTTGCCGCTGAACAGCGCATCCTCTTCTGTCCTTCTTATTAACATAAGCCTTTCCGCGTGGTTCCATTTAAACAGATAGAATAAATAAATACATAAATATTCGCGCATAAGTTTCATTTATCTTATAACTTACATGTAACGTACGCTGTTTTTGCCATTTTTTCAGCTTCTATTTTGATTTGAACTCTTTATTACCGCCACACAATGCTATTTGTAAACATATTTAGAAGTTGTCAAAATTTTACCTAGCCCCATGAGCTCGTTTCGAGTTTCCGTACAAATTTTGACAGTTCATTTATAAGCTTTACATAATTATAAGTTTATAAGGTTTACAATGCATTTATAAGGTTTGATGAATACCCTTAATAACAAAAAAGGGAAGCAATAAACCACCGCTACAAAAAAGTTCCTGCTTTAATTCTAATTGCCTTATTCATCACCTGTTCCTTCAACACTTTCATCAGTTAGTCTATTACTACGTTTATACGCACGTCTTATTTGCAAATAACAATTTGCAAAATGGTAAACTTTGCCGTATAAACGCTGAGTTAATTTTTTATTTACAAATAACTAAATCACGAAAATAAGTATTGATTAGTGATACTATTTGCAAATAAGCGCAAGCCGCCGTCATTCTTAGGTTTATTTTCTTTTTCGATGTTCATCTTATTACCTTTTTATAATACAGACGTTGCCATTTTTAATTTTATTTTCTTTTTCGATGGTCATATTATTGCCTTTTTATAATCAGGCAATATTAATTAAAAATTTTTCACCGTCGAATAAACAGTGAGTTGGGTATTTGCAAATTATTTTTATTTGCAAATAGCTTACGTATAAACGTGGTATATTATCAGCTGTTCTGACATCTGCTACTGTTACACCTGTTCATCTGATTTATGGTCCTTGTAATACTACCCCAATGATTGAACACCACGGTTGCCTACAATATTAATATTATCTATTTTATTAATTCAACTTATGTATATTTTAGCGCGAGTTTTACTCAGTAGTAGACAATTGGAGAATTCTGGAAAATTCCGATTAAGTCTGACAAACGTGTAGCGTTAGAATAGCGGCTTTAGTAATAACGTTTGTTTACGTGCACGGCGATCCGAGAAAGAAGCCTCTTGACGGTACCCTGAAATTGTGCATATGGAAACTGTGCATACGAAATAAAGCATATGAAAAAAACCGAAATAATGCATACGAAAAAAACCGAAATAATGCATATATGCACAGTTTCGGTTGAAAACCGAAATAATGCA
>NW_023464722.1:1292-1577 GCF_013731165.1 Rhagoletis pomonella
TAATGCATATGAAAAAAACCGAAATAATGCATATATGCACAGTTTCGTTTGAAAACCGAAATAACGCATATGAGAAAAACGAAGTAATGCATTCATGCACAGTTTCGGTTCAAAACCGAAATAATGCATATGACAAAAACCGAAGTAATGCATACATGCACAGTTTCGACTCCAAACCGAAGTAATGCATATGACAAAAACCGAAATAGTGCATACATGAAAACGAACTTCTTTATGAGTAGGCGGCCTTCGGCCGCGCTTAGGGATTATAACCCTTACTAAGTA
>NW_023464722.1:1587-4690 GCF_013731165.1 Rhagoletis pomonella
GTAGGCGGCCTTCGGCCGCGCTTAGGGATTATAACCCTTACTAAGTAGAATTCTCCTTTCTGTGTTGCCGGAAAAGAAGGGCGGAAGTATTTTTGCGCAGAACTTCTCTCTGCGTAGGCGGCCTTCGGCCGCGCTTAGGGATTATAACCCTTATTAAGTAGAATTCTCCTTTCTGTGTTGCCGGAAAAGAAGGGCGGACGTATTTTTGCGCAGAACTTTTCTCTGCGTAGGCGGCTTTCAGCCGCGCTTATGGATTAAAACCCTTACTAAGTAGAAGTAAATAATTCATATTAGAAAAAACGAAATTATAAATATGCACACTTTCGTTAGAAAACCGAAATAATGCATATAACAAAAACCGAAATAATGCATGCATGCACAATTTCAGTTCAAAACCGAAATAATGCATATGGCAAAAACCGAAATAAAGCATACATGCACAGTTTCGGATGAAAACCGAAATAATGCATATGTGAAAGACGAAAGTATGCATACATGCACAGTTTCGGTTGAAAACCGAAATAATGCATATAACAAAAACCGATATAATGCATGCATGCACAGTTTCGGTTGAAAACCGAAATAATGCATATGAAAAACCCGAAGTAATGCATACATGCACAGTTTCGGTTGAAAACCGAAATAATGCATATGAGAAAACACCGAAATTATGCATATGCATACTTTCGTTTTAAAAGCGAAATAATGCATATGAAAAAAAACGAAGTAATGCATACATGCACAGTTTCGGTTTAAAACCGAAATAATGCATATTGTAAAAACCGAAATAAAGCATACATGCACAGTTTCGGTTGAAACCGAAATAATGTCTAAATGCACAGTTTCCATATGCGCAATTTCGGTGCCCCTCTTGACAGCGATCGCCGCGCCGCTTTGCGGTGGATATGCGGACAGCTGGTGACGAAGTTGCTACATCCACTCTCCCCCAGTGACCTTCGTGGCTTGCGAAGGAAACGAAACAGTCTTATCTCTCATGGAATAAGTACGAAGAGGCGTGTCCATGAATCCGGCCCGTGGTTGAGATGGAGATGGGTCTGGCTCCTCGATTCGCTCGTTTCGGTTATCCTCAGTGTCTTCCTTCGCTGTGTACGCTGACTTGAGCCTGTCCACTGACACAACTTTTTCAACCCCCTTATGAGGTCCAGAGTAAGGTGGCTCCAATGGCCTCTGATGTGCTTTCGAAACTTCTCGAGAAAGATCTGGGGGTCCGCTGGCATATCTTCTGAGAAAAAAGATTCCCCTGGAATGCGTAAACATGTGCCAAATACGAGATCAGCAGGTGAAGCGTTTAGGTCCTCTTTGAAGCACGTGCGAAGTCCGAAGAGTACTGTGGGAAGGATTTCCGGCCAGGGTGTTTGCGCGTTGCACATCAGGGCCCCATTGAGTGTTCTATGTCACCTCTCCACGAGTCCATTCGATTGTGGATGGTAGGGAGAAGTTCTAATGCGATTGGCACCAATCATTCGCGTCAAGGCCGTAAGCCCTGGTCAGTCTTGATTGTGAGGGGTGTTCCAAACTGTGCGATCCAGTTTGAGTAAAACGCAGTGCACACGGTGTCCGCTGTCATATCCTTCAGAGGAACAGCAACTGGCCATCTGGAAAACCTGTCAACAATGGTTAGACAGTACCTGAGCTGACTGACCACTGGCAGTTCGATGAGGTCGAGGTGCACATGGTTGAACCTGAAGTCGGTTACGTTAATGTGCTTGGGCGTGAGACGGTTGTGACGCTGAATCTTGGATCGCTGACGCGTCCTTCTTGATACCAGGCCAAATGTACTTCTGCTTAAGTGTACGAGCAGTGACTCGACCACTGGGATGGGACAGCCCATGAACAGTGTCGAATGCTTCTCGTCGTAGGTATTATTTATATTATTATAAATTTACCATCGATGGATAGACATTGTAGCTTCAAAGACGTGTTGTTGTTGCTGATTAGGTGCTGCAGCTCTTCATCGTCTTGCTGTTTCTGCTGAATTCTCTCGGCGCTGAGGATAGTTGGCATGATGATGGTACTAATCCTGGAGAGAGCGTCTGCCACAACATTCTCCTCTCCCTTAAGGTAGACGATCTCGGTGGTGAACTGGGAGATGTAATCAAGTTGAGATAATTGTCGCGGTGAAGCCTTGTTGGCTCTCTGAGCGAAGGCATCATACACGAGAGGTTTATGATCGGTCTTGACGATGAATTGGCGTCCCTCCAAGATATGGCGAAAGAATTTGATGGCTGCAAATATAGCCAACAGTTCTCTGTCATACGTGCTATATTTCGCTTCTGCAGGACTGAGTTTTCTGGAGAAGAACCTAACTGGCTTCCAACTGTCGTCCTCAAACTGTTCCAACGATGTGCCTATAGCTGAGTCGGAGGCATCAGAGAGAGCGGATCAGTTGAGGAGAGAAATGCTGTACGAGCTGCCACTGCAACACTCTGCTTGCACTCTACCAGGGCACGCTCAGATTCTGCTGTCCACAGCACTTTACGTTTGTCCTTTTTCTTTGCGTTCTTTAAGAATGTGTTGGGGGTTTCCTGTAGTTCGGAGGCATTCGGAACACTCTTACGGTAGTAGTTGATAATCCCCAGAAAACAGCGAAGCTCAGTGATTGTTTCTGGCTTGGTGTATGACAAAATGGTCTCAACCCGATCAGCTGGGGGTTTGTACCCATCTTTGTTGATGGTATATCCTAGGTAAGTTACCTCATCCTTCGCAAACTGCCACTTGCTCGGATTGATAGTGAGCTTGTTATCACACAAAATGGTGAAAACGCGATGTAGATGCAGGAGATGCTTCTCATGGGACTCACGAGCCTACTATGAGGTCGTCAATGAAACAGCCAACGAAATCCAAGCTCCTCAGGATGTTATCCATATGACGCTGGAAGGTCTGGGGGGCGTTACGAAGGCCAGAGGGCATCCCCAAAAACTCAAAAAGGCCGAAAGGTGTTGTAACCGCTGTCTTTTTGATGTCTTCTGGGGCAACCGGAATCTGGTGATACGCGCAAACTAATGTAAATATTGGAAGGAGTTTAGTATTTTCTTAGCTCTACAGCCGCATTTAGGTGAGCATTAAAATGCCCCACAATGAT
>NW_023464722.1:4700-10197 GCF_013731165.1 Rhagoletis pomonella
CATAAATGTATATGGGTTCAATCGAGTTTATGTTATTGGAGAAGTGCTGCGCAAGCTAAATTGATTTGAGTACTTTGGCCTAGTTATTGCCAAAAGTATATTGAACTTTTTACTTAATATTGTGTGAACATTTTGTTTTGCTTAGCTGTC
The DNA here is from genome assembly GCF_013731165.1 of Rhagoletis pomonella. Classification (NCBI taxonomy): domain Eukaryota; kingdom Metazoa; phylum Arthropoda; class Insecta; order Diptera; family Tephritidae; genus Rhagoletis; species Rhagoletis pomonella. Next base: position 4,851 of record NW_023464722.1, read on the forward strand.
ATGCTACACTAAGTCAATTGTGGAGATAATTTTCTTGCGGTGCAAACGTTGAAACACATCGGTCGTATGACTCCAAGGTCCAGAAGAAGATTGAAATCATCTTTTGCTGCCTTAGTTTATCACCAGATAATCTGCGCACCTGAGAGAAGCTGGAGTGGCACTAGGCCTGGTGATGTCAACAAATTTGTGCAGAAGCTCGACATACCTGTGATCAGAGTGTACGTCGGAAAGAACCTGCTGGTCCACAGTCGAAATTCCAAATTCTGCGGTTCCAATAAGTTCTCCCAACGTTGAAAGTGACGTGAGTGGGTCGACGAGGCGATGCTTCTTGAGATCTATTAGCAGACCGTAATGAACGATAAAGTCGGCTCCGATGATCGCGGACTGAACGTCTGCGATGATGAAGGGCCAGGTGAATGCTTGACGAAGACCAAGATTGAGAATGACTGATTGATGCCCATAAGTGTTGATACAAGTTGAGTTTGCTGCATACAGTTTGAAGTTTGACAATTCCAGTTTTCGCTTTACAGAGGCTCGCGGTAATACCGCTACGATAGAGCCAGAGTCAACGAGGTACCTTAGATGCGAAGATTTATCGTAGACATGCAGGCGGTACTCTTTGGTGGAGGAATTCGATGATTGCTGTCGCTAACCGCCTGTATTATTGACAACAGCTCAGCTAGTTTCCCTGCTTAGCGGAGACCCTGAAGCTGCAGGGTTGGAGGCATCGATGGGCTCTTTCACCAAACCTGTTCTGGTAAAAGCAAAGACCTGATGAGCCTGGGGTTCGAGATCGTGCTGCTTTCGTTGGGCTTATTCGACCGCTCGGAGAATGAATTCGCGAGAGTCTCGATGGCTTTTTCGAGGCTACCCAGTCGTTGCCCTATATAATTTCTGGCATCCAGGTTTAAATTCGTCTTAGATTGGAAAGCATCACTTGAGATGGCCTGTACCTCCAAGGGTAGGGCCTGGAGACTAGTTGACATGACACGAGAGCTGGTATGATTCTCCATGGCACTGCCAGCGGCTTCAGCCAGTTCATCAAGTGTGCTGTGGTTCTGAACGGCCTTAAAGATTTTGCACAATGTCTGGTAGAAGAGCCAACCATCTGCTGCGAAGAAGTTCTGCCCTGGTGCCGGCGAGTGTCCTGATTTCTCTGAGAAGTTGGCTAGGCTTCCGGTTCCCAAGCTCAAGCTCTGTTAGGAGTTTATACAACTGGCGATCAACTGAGTCAGTGAAGCGTTTGACAAGGTTCATTTCCAAATAGTTATACTTATCTTGTGGTGGTGGTCCCCGGAGGATGTCGGATACCTCTCGGAGAACCTCAGGTTTCAGGGCACCGACGACTGCCTGATACATGCTGTTTCATTCCTGATATTTCGTGTAGCGAACTGCGCTTCGATGTGAATAAACCAGATCTCTGGATCGTTGGTCCAGAACTCAGCCAGTTTAAACTGAGTGATTGCCATGATGTGAGCGTCGCTATTGGCCTGGACACTCAGGAATGGATGGCCCACTGAATAGTAGTTTTTGTAGTTGCCTAGCACTGCATTTGTGTTGGAGATTGCACCATGTGGATGGTTGAGCGGTACAAGCGGCGGATCACCAGGTGGCACTTAGGTTTGTTGCATTTGTTGCTGCCTGGGCATAGTCCTCCAACGCACATAGGAGTATTTGACCGATTTGGGCGGCCAAAGTTATTTTTTTGAAAATTTTAACTCAAAATGTTTAGAAAAGACGTGTTACAATATTTAAAACTGTAAATGTTTAAAATCAAGTAAATAGAGTGGGAGGATGTCCAAGTATTCGACCAAAACAACGAAAATAAAGTTGCTTGAAGTTTGACATCGCTAGACTCCATGGTATTGAGGTCCGATTGTGGAAACATTGATACCTACGTATTCATATCACCGCGGAGAAGGTTTATATTTAGTTTATAACATAAAAAGGGTTGCCACCTGCACCACCTGAATACTACAGTATGGGTAACAATAGAGGTGTTTTTGAAAAGGCTTTATTTCTAAACAACATGTGGGAGGATTACCATCTGTTTAAAAACTAAATTCAACTTTAATTCAAGGGAATTAGGTAACTGAAATATGTATAACAATATTGGTGTCAGACTGAAAAGTTTAATAAGGTTATATTTTGAACAGGGCTGCCACTTGCTTAAAAATTAAATCCAATGTATGTGAAAGGTTAAATTAATTTTAAGAATATGGATATGGAACATGAGATGGTTTGCCACCTATCAAAAAATGTAATTCAATTAATTTCAATGAATTACTACGCTAAAGGCATCATCCAAAACGGCTTTGAAAGGGCTTAACTTTCAATTACATTTAGTAGAATTGCTACCTTTCTAAAAAAGCAAATTTAATCAAAATAACATATGATTAAAAAACACTATACGGAACAACCATTATGTTGAGTTTTATTGAAATAATTTGCACCTTATCTAACACGCATACACTTCAAACACTTATCGAACTAACTATAGTATATAGTAGTTTGTTTTATTTGAGATGTCTTTTAACTTTCATTTTTTAGTGAATATTTTGTGCCTTCTTAAAATTAATAATTATAAATAATTTCGAATACGTGGCAACTTTGTACAAATATCTACAGATACCCTTAAAATTAAAAACATTATCTGAATACAAAATTCCATCAAAATCGTTAGAGTCGCTTCCTAGAAACCTTTGGATATATATACAAACATATTTACAACAATTGATTGTTTAAAGTAATTAGATATATACATATATGTAGTTTGTGAAAGAAAATCGTACGATTTTACTGCCTTAAAAACTAATTAGCAAATTTTTACTAGAACTTACCCTTAGGTAAAGAATTTTTTTCTTAATGTACTGACAACTATTTTCTCCCTGCAACTCTCCAAATTTTTATATTGAACCCTTCCTCCCCACCGTCCCAGCGCCCCCTCTTAACGTTGTCGGGCTTCTTGACTTTCCCATCACCCCCTTGCTCATTGAACATTTTTACAGAACACCCTGTACATGTAAAGAAAATAGGTACAGTACTGCAGCAGTATTTTCGGTTTATTTTTCGGCAGTAGTAAATATTTCCAATGGTCAGTGCACAGCAAACGCACCTTTTCAGCGGTTTTTTTTTGTTTGTTTCCAAACTACGAACTGTCAAGCATAACACCCAAGCAAGAATCTCAGCGCCGTTAAGTGGTGTTACATAACTTTATGACTGTAGTTCATTTCTCTAATCCATTAAAATTTGCAAAAATACGATATTTTTCCTTGTAGCTCTGCCGGTACCAGTTCATATTATATTTGTATTAAACTATTTGGATTATATGGTATTTCTCTGCTTTACAATTATCTAATTTAATATAATTTAAAAATTGAACACACGATTTAACGCAGATTTTTACAACTTCGGCTTATATTAAACACATCTAAAAAACAAATAAACAATTATCAACACGGCACTTTGACAGCGCGGTGCGAGCGAATTAAAGCAAAGAGGGATTAAAAAATAACGAAATCTAGTCAAGAATTATATTCTCTTCACGCTATATTCAGTTAAAAAAGAAAAAAGTGCGTTTGGAAAATTCGACTTTTGGCCGCCTAAATCCGCCAAATACCCCTCTGTGCAACGTGGCTCCTGCGTATTGAAGAGAAGATGGAGTGCATGGTAAGCCATTTGACAGATCGAATGAAAGCGTTAGAGGAGAGGGTGATGCAGAGACTTAGTGAGGTGGCTGGTAACGTACAAACTGTCAAGTTGAGAGTGTCAAAGCTCGACTTGCACAGGTTGAGCGTGAATGTGTAGTAGACTCTAACAAGTGCATGTAAAACTATTACTGAAAAGTGTTTATTTTTCAACCAGAATCTGTCAAAGTATACGCACAAGATGTTCAAGATTTGATTTTGAACATGATTTGTTTAAAATTTACACATAAATATACACAAGTAATGTTTAAAATTACAAAAATTTTGAAAGTAAAAATTAATTTTTTTACAAATAATAAATACTAAGTGCCAGGGGCGCACGCAGGAATATATTTTTGGGAGGAAAGGATTTATACTTCTAAATATATATCATCAGAAACTACTGAAAATTCGCTCTTTAAAATACATTTATGCAAGTTTTATGTACAGTATGAAATAAATAAATAAACTTTTTAAAATTTCATAAATTGCATTTTATTTACATGAAATTTACAAAGAACTCAGACATTTTCGACCGGCTTCAAAAAAGGGAAGGTTATCAATTCTTGGGAGTATTTTTACTTCTTTTATTTATTCCACCGCATAACTTTGCAAGTGTCGTCCCGTAATTTGGTTTAGATACGATCATTAAACCATCAAAAAATTAACGGTTAAAGATGCACTCAACTTTCAAAAGTAATACAAAATTTTACAAAAGAATTTTAATATAAATAAATTAATTAATTTCATGAAATTTTTACACTGTTTTATTCATTTTCGTCGATTTCTGATTTCTCATTGTTTAATATTTCGAATAACGAAAATTTAACTGAACTTGTATTTTTATCATGTAGCTCATTTTGGTGGAACGAATTCGAAGTTAGTAAATTAAATCTTCGAATGCTTATCATACATATCAGTGGTAAACTTTTTTAGTCTGTAAAGTGTAAAAATCAACAGTAAGTGAGTATGCATTGCATATTTTTAGGGCAATGTTTTCATTCGCAGTTAAATTTTAAAGAGCTCCCAAGAAAAAAGAAAAATTCTTACAAAATGACGCATAAGAAATGGAAAATAAATTTTTTTCTATCAAAATTTCTTATTCATAATAAATTTAACCCCAAAACCCACCCGTTGTGTGCGCTACGTGACAAATTTGATATGTAAAAGTAAACAGACAGTGTTTAATTTTGCACACACTAGGAGAGGAAACTCTCGCTTTATATGCGTAAATTTAAAAGAAAATTTTTTAGAGGAAATTTTAAACATTTTATGTGTAAACTGTGAAGATGTGAACAATAAATGTTTAAAACTCAAAAAACAAATTTGAAATATGTTCTACGCCACACATATGATAAGTAAAAGTAAGCAAGCAGTGTGTAATTTTGCATTCATTAAGAGAGGAAACTGGTTACCTAACTTAATATGCGCAAATTTAAACAAAATTTTTTTAGAGTGTAGCGACTGATCTCAAACAGGAGGTACAAATGCTGGGGATGAGTATCAGAGAGTATGAAAATGCCTCTGTTGCGAATGATATTGTAATTAATGGTCGGCCCCAAGTACAAAATGAAAATTTGGGGGAAATGTTTAAAGATATTTGCAAAGCAGTTGAGTTGAATGCTCCCCCTCTCCGTGCTGCCTTTCGTGTGCGCAAAGGT
>NW_023464723.1:0-3834 GCF_013731165.1 Rhagoletis pomonella
CCACGTTTTTCATTTTCAATTTCATAGATTGTTTATAATGACTTTTGCTAAAATTTCAAAATCAAAAGTTATCAAAACAAATTCTATGGGACTGAGAAGTATTATTTTCTACTTTTTAGTCCATTTATAAAAGCGTTGTATATTAAAAAGTTTTTTTTATATTATTTATTTTCGCTTTTTTTCTATCGATGTAGACCTCTACCACTGTTCGTTTTAATAACATTCACGTTATTCTGTTTTTCCATTATCTTCATTTTTATCTTCATACTCTATCGATACAACGTCCATCAATAAAACTTTCAATAGCAACATCGATAATACCATTGGTAGCTAAATCGATTAGAAATCGATAAATATCGATAACAAAATCGATAAGAAAATCTATAAATATCGATAACAAAAACAAAATCGGTAAATATCGATAACCAAATCGATAAATATCGATAACCAAATCGATAAATATCGATAACACAATCGTTAATTCTCGATAACAAAATCGATAAATATCGATAACAAAATCGATAAATATTGCTCACAAAGTCGATACATATCGATAACAAGATCGATAAATATCGATAACGAAATCGATTTATACCGATACCAAAATCTGTAAATATCGATAACAAAATCGATAAATATCGATAACCAAATCGATGAATATCGCTAACAAAGTCGATAAATATCGATAACAAAATCGATAAATATCGATTACAAAATCGATAACAAAATCGTTAAATATCGATAACAAAGGCGATAAGAATCGATAACAAAATCGATAAATATCGATAACAAAATCGATAAATGTCGATAACAAAATCGATAAATATCAATAACAAAATCGATAAAAATCACTAACAAAGACGATAAGTATCGAAAACAAAATCGATAAGAATCGATAAGAAAATCGATAATTATCGATAACAAGATCGATGAATATCGATAACAAGATTGGTAAATATCGATAACAAAACCGATAAAAACATCGAATATTTAATCGACAAGTCTCGAGAATCTCGAAAATCTCTAAAATCCCAAAATAGTTCCCAGATTGAGTGTCTGTGTCTCCTCTATAACCTTTCCTCTTTAATTACCTTTATTTTAATCTTTCTTCCCCTATCTTCATCTTTACTTTTATCGGTATCCTCATCCTCATCTTTGTTTTTACTTTTATGTTTATCATTTTCTTCATCAACATATTCCCCTTTACCTTTGCCCTCATATATACAGTATCGGTCATATCTATAGCACGCCATTTCGAAGTGATATTGTGTGCAACTTATGTTTATTTGTTTATTTTTGACAATTTTCAATTAAAATACAGTTCTTTCTCTAACAAACCCCATATAAACCAAAGTTTAACAATTTGTAGAAAACTTCAAAAAAGTGCAACAAATTTTTACCTAAGTTTCAAACTTTTTTCTCGGAAGAGTTAGAATTTTTTGAGTACACAGTTTTTTAGCCCAATCAATTTTAGTCTGATAATGTGCAAGTTTCAAGTGACTGAAAGTTACCGTTGATTTTTTAGAATTTTTTTCGCCAAAGGTGTTGCGGTTTTCATCCATATACAAATAAATTGAGTTTATTCATTATATGGAAGCCAATGCGACAAAAAAAATTCTAAAAAATTAACGGTAATTCGTAGACACTTGAAATTTGCACGTTATCAGACTAAAATTGCAGTGGCTAAAAAACTGTGCACTCGAAAAAATTCTAACACTGCCGAGAAAAAAGTTTGAAACTTAGGTGAAAATTTGTTGCACTTTTTTGAAGTTTTCTACAAATCGTTAAACTTGGGTTTATATGGGGTTTGTTAGAGAAAGGACTGTATTTTAATTGAAAATGCTTAAAAATAAATAAATAAACATAAGTGGCACACAATATCACTTTGAAATGGCGTGCTATAGATATGACCGATACTGTATATGTAAAGTGTTTAAATTTACCTTGGTCTTCGTTTTTATACCAGAGCGCTCTTGTGCACAAGGGTATTATAACTTTGTTTACATAACGGTTGTTTGTAACACGCAAAACGAAACGAGATAGATATAGACAAATGTATACATAAATGATCAAATGAAAAGAGAAATCGATTAAGCGGTGACTGTCTGTCCGCGCGTCCGTCCGTCCGTCCGTCCGTCTGTCCACACGATAACTCGAGTAAAAATTTAGATATCTTAACAAAACTTGGTATGTGCACTTCTTTCGTAGGACGGATGGTATTGAAAATGGGCAAAATCGGTCAATAAGCACGCCTACCTCCCATATAACAGTAATTTTCAGAAATACGAAAACGGCGATACTTTAGTAACTACTGAAGATAATTCACTCAAAATTGATATTTACAATAATTTTTAGACGAGAAATAAGAATATTATAAATTTTTTGAAAATGGGCGTGCCGTGGTAGCCGCTGCACCAATTTTTTCCACACATAGTTGTTGGTCTTGGAACAGCATACTAAATGGCAGAAAATAATTAAAATCCGACAATAACCACGCCCACATCCCATATAACGGTAATTTAGAGAAATACGAAATACTCGATAAATCAATAAATATTAATTTAAATTTCTTTACCAAGAAATCCATTTATGCTAAGATTTTGAAAAATGCGCGGGCCACCGCCCACTTATGATCAGATATATGTATCTCGGTAACCGTCGTACCAATTTGTACCAAACTCGGTATGATTGTTGTGCTTTCCACATTAAAGCAAAACGTTGAAAATTATTGAAATCGGACTAAAATTACGGCCGCTTTTCACATAACGGTAAATTTCAGAAATGCTTGAAACTTCAATATTTCGAAATTTATGGACGCTAATTTACTCAAAATTTATACTAAAAACAATCCCTTGAAAAGAAGTAACATTGTTTGGAATTTTTGAAAATGAGCGTGATGTCGCCCACATATGACAATGTAAGTTTATCTCATTATGCCTAACTGAACGTTCTATCGAAGATGTTGAAAATAGGGGTAAAAGCACCCCGGCTGACAATGTAGTGGTAGTTTTCGGAAAGGTGGAAAACATATATTTAATTCTTGCGCCGGGTATTTAATGTTAGGCGCCGCCCGAACTTAGACTTTCTTACTTGTTACCTTTATCTTTACACATCTTTGTTTTTGTTTTTGTTTTTATTTTTACCATTGTCTTTATAATTTTCTATACCTATGTACATACTCACCTTTACTTTCATTCTTGTATTGTTATTTCTAAGTGTTATCCTCTAACCTTTTATTAGCAAGTTTTTGTTAAATTCATGCCATTTTCATACATACAAGAACTACTTTTTTCAGGCCCAACCATTTCCGTTGCACCATTTCCGTGTGCCATTGAATTTGCCAATTTACTACCCAACCAACCGCCGCTAAAGAAGTTTCACTTCAAAAAATTGCAAGTTGATGTGTTCGATAATCAAATTTGAATGTTTTTCTCAATCGTTTAAAATATCCTTTGAATAATATCGATGTGCAGAGATGAAGAAATAAAATCCTGTCTTGAAACATTTATTGATTAAAAAGCTTTTTAGTCATTTTATTTTAAACAAAATAAATAAATTTACATAACAAAACTTTGGTTAAATAAAAAACTCCGGACTAAATCTTGAAACTTCATTCTGGGAACAGGTGCTCAGTTACTCTCACGAGAGTGTTCCCAGATACAGAATTTTTGGCGTACGGGAACGACTTTGGACTAAATCCTGCAAAACCTGCAAATCGTAGACGTGCTGGAACGCTCTAGATGATTGATGATTAGGTATGGCAGCACGAAATGTCACAATTTGCTTAATTGTCAGGTACTTAATATGGCGCCCGAAAAGTGACAATGAAACTAC
>NW_023464723.1:3844-10197 GCF_013731165.1 Rhagoletis pomonella
AATACAACAAAAAGATCAATAATTTAATGGGCACATCGCCGGGTCGTTACGTTCCAGTTACGATAATATGATGGAGCTTAAATTATTTAAAAAGAAGGATGACGGTTTTAATAACAGCACATTTAATATTCGAATGGCTTTTGCCTATAACTTACATTTTTTTTTTCAAAATTTACTGACATTTTAAAAGAGCTTTGCATACAAGACATAGAGTTAGATATTCTTTTTAGCGAATTCTTAGTCTTTAAAAGTTTTTGCGAAGTTGAAAAAATTAATTTAAGCCATGAGGAAATATAGATGCATTCCTTAGATAGTGGTACTTTTCCACAATTTGAAAAAACATGTAATTTTTTTTCAATACCACACTCAAACGAAACAACTGAGAGGATCTTAAGTATAAAGGTTGCTTCCTGACGCAAAGAGGGAAACCGGCTTCTAATTAAATTTTTTGAAAGTGAACTTCAAACTAAAAGTAATTTTAAAATGAAATGTATAGAATTCTTTGACTATTTAAACACTGAAGATTGAATCATTTCATTATTGCTATTCAAATATGTCATCTTAAAATTAATAACACTTTTATTTTTTATGAAATATATTTTATGTATACCAAAATGTTGGTAAAAACAAGTACTCTGGCGTTTTAGAGCATTATCTGTTACTTACATTCATAATTTTGCTTTATAAAAAAGTCCACTGAAAAGTACTGATTTTTTTAGCATGAAAATTCAAACGTACTGATTTCGTGCATAAAAAATCTGGCAACCCTACACACGAGAGTTCGATATACTCAGTGGAGCAACAGGTCGATTTAGTTCAGTGCAGGGTTGCCACTGACGAAAAAAAATATTTACAATCCACTTGAAAAAAAATCCACCAAATATGGGAAATATCTACCAATAACTTTTTTATAATTATTTTAATAAAAACTATAGTTTTGTTATTTTTTTATTTATTTTAATTAAAACTATAGTTTTTTTTATTTTTTTTTTAGTTATTTCAGTAAGAATTAAAATTGTTTTTAAGAACTTTTTATTTAACTAGTTATATGGTATTTGAGTCATATTAGCCGTCATCGATTCGCCAACAGTTAGCGAGTGGCGAAACGAATGAACTCAATGAGGTACACCCATACTCGCTATTGTCTATCTTTGCTAGCTAACTTTGTTGTTGCTTTCACATGCAAAATTTTTCGTTAAGCGACCGGAACTCAAACATAGCAAGCAGCGAAGTGGCGAATCGATGGCATATTCTCAGTTTCCTTCAACCAAAAGCGGAAGTGAGAAAAGTAAAGGGAACAATGAAACTTCGTTATTTGAAAAGCTTCTACTCGAGTTATTATAGACAAATACAGTGACTCAAAAAGTGATTTTTTTTAATATTCGCATTATTTTCGAGTAAAATTTTTTTATTGCTTTAACTAAATCCATAAAAATCAAGGACTCAAACTACATGCAAAACATATAGAAAAATTCTAAAAATTTTTGTCTAAATTTCGAATTTTTTACTCTGAATAAACGAAAAGTGAAAAGGTGACTCGGTTCGAGAAAATTAAACTCATGATAAAGATGAATATGTCGGAAACTAAAGCAGATATTTAAAAACAGATGACGCTATTTGAATTTGTACCATATTACCGAAAACATTTTAGTCAACTACTCGGAAACTAAAGAAGATATCCAAAAAACTGTTAACAAAAAATCTAAATATCTTATTTTAAAACATAAAACTGCATCTATAACCAAAAACTGTCAAAATGACGCTTACGGATATTTTCCATTCAAGAGACGATATTTGAAAGTTACTGGCATAATTTCGAGCCTATATGATTTATTTAAAGTATATCATCATCCCTGTTTCCAATTCCATGTGAATAAATCGCTCCCATAACTTAATTTGTGCATTCAATATATTTCACAATCCACTTAAATATAAATTACAAATATTTGAGCAACGACTTTGACACAGTAAAATAAAAAATGGGTACGTGTTAATAATATAAATATTTTAAATACATTTATATTTCGGTTAAACCTGAGATGTTCAAGCGCACTGAAATATTTTTCTATCCATTTCTCTAGTGCTAAAATAATTTTCACCACCTTGAATTGCTGCACAACACCCTTATTGCAGAAAAAGCGTTGCTTGCAACACTAGTCCTTTATGGGGACCAAATTTGGTGAAAAAACCAGCAAAGTTTGTTTACTGGATTACTGAGCTCTCTAGCCAACGACTAAATGATAGAGCCTAAAGGCCCGTCCACATAGAACTTTGACGTTGCGTTGGCGTGGGCGTCGCTTCAACAGCTGACTATGAATACATGAATTCAAATGCAGCCGTCCACATAGCCAAAATTTGACAACGCTCACGCCAACACAAAGCAAAAAGATGGCCAACTCTCAACTTTTCGCGTGCGTCGCTCGTCAGCTGTTACAAATAAATAAAATTAAGTTAAATAGTTTTCCTTTTTAATCAAGTGCGGACAAGAAATATCGTTTTTAATGCAATTATTGATATGAAATATTAATTTATCTGTCGTTAGTATGTTAATTTAGTGGCCCAAGCATTCGCTGCCAAGCGTTCATTGTAGCAAGCATACTTTTAACGTGCGTTCTGTCAAACCAACGCCAAGGCCAAAGCCAACGCGAAAGTTCTAAGTGGACCGGCCTTAAGAATACGTGTGAGGCGATATTCCACAATTGTGGTATGAAGCGCCGACCACTGATTTAGTCGGACATTCACAGCACCTTTTCTTACTTGTCGACTTCAGCATTACCTAACAGCTCTTTTTTTGCAATTGGACCGCCTTTACTGTTTTGAATATTCGCCAAATCGGATCATAAAAAATATTTTTAGTAATAATAATAGATTGGCGCTTACACATATGTTAGTGTTTGGCCGAGCTTCTCCTCTGATTTGTGGCGTGCTCCTTGATGTTGTCACACAAAGCGGAGGGACCTACAGTTTTACGCCGACTCCGAACGGCGATTGTATTTTTATGAGAAGCTATATTTCATGGCAGTAATACACTCGGAGGTTTTCCATTGCCTGCCGAGGAACGACCGCTGTTAAGAAAAACCTTTTTCTATATTTCTGCGATTTTGCTTTGACCAGGGCTTGAACCCAGGCGTTGCGCAGTGGAAGCGCGCACTGCTTAGCACTACACCACAGCGGCCGACAATAGTAATAACCAAAGAATAAATAGTATACAGAAGACGCATGTCAACTATCGAACCAATTTGAATTTATGGCACGAGCGGTGAGGCAAGCAAGGGTATCACAAGCGGCGCTGCCTCTGTTACTTTAGCAGTATTTTCACTCGGCTGACGCTGTTAATTTCATCGTCGCTATGACGACAAAATGTTAACTAACTTCGTTTTCCATCACGATCAGCGTTGCCGTTTGATACAATTGTATAATTTTAATACTTTTTTTTTTAAATTGTGATATGTGATACTTTTTTCCCCAAATGCCGTATTTTGATACTTTTTGCTGGCAGAAATGAACACTTATAAGGGAAACACAACCCGGAATTTCTTTGCTCACGCCGCTGTTGTAGGGCCCCGAAACCACACAAAAACATTACGCAATATCGGGCTTGCATGGGTCGTTTCTGTGGTGTATGGGGTCTTTTGTACTAAATTGCACAGTTATTGCGCTAAAATAAAAATTATTTTGATATTTTGCTCATGGTTGTGTTATTGTACAACTAGTTGTGCTGCGTATGGCGACAACTGCGAAATTTTTAGTGTAGTTTTGATTTTGGTGTCCAGATCGGGCTGTAAAATATGCATAAAAGCGTAGGAAAAAATTAATTATTTTTTTAATTAACTTTTTTTTTTTACGTTTTAAAGCTGAAGCTATCACAATATAAAACACACATTTATATTTCTTGCACATATCTTGCACAGCAACGTTTCTTCAAAATAAGGTTTGCGCAATTTTATGCTGTAGTAATTTCCGCAATATTGACTTGTACAAGTCTCGGTTCGCGCAAGGATTTTGTGTGGTCTAGGGGCCCTATAAGTTTGTTTTTCGTTATGCAAATAAGCACACAGAAGCAAGAGATATAAATTTTTTTATAACTAGGGATTTATTTATAAAATGTTATTTATTATTTGTTTTTTAAATAACAGTTTAACAAACAACAGTTTTGTTTTCGTCAATGTTATTGTGGCTTGTTAACATTTTATTTTTAATATTTTTATTGAGCTGTGTACCGCGATTGTTTATTAGGAAAAATTGAAATAGCAACAAAGTCTAAGCGGTAGAAGTTATAGCACTATTTCGGAGAAGAAAAGAAGAAAAGAAGTCTGATGAGGAGATGTGGTGATCTCCGAAATAGTGCTATAACTTCTACCGCTTAGATTTTGTTTTCTTTTGATACTTTTTCTGCTTGACAACTGATACATTTTTTTCAAGCTCGCGGCAACGCTGATCACGATGTGTGTTTGTGGCGAGATGTTAACTTCATGTTATTAATAGTGGATGCGATGTTAACCCCAGCGCCAACTGGCTGATTAAATTGTGAAACTCAACTATCCAGAGACCCTCTCAAACACACACACACAACATTGTTAAAATGCCTCCAGCCATTTACGATTTCGCTCACAAATTTACCTTCAAAAGGATTATATACACATTCAAAGATAAGTAAAAGTCAGTACGTTTGTCCTTTGCCATGCCCTCTTTTCAAAGAGCCCATTTTTCTCAATAAATATGGGATTGATTTCATATATCTCCATACGAAGTTCCAGTTCTGTACCATGAGCACTGTTACGTCCCCTTTTCAAATAGATCCATATTATCTCCATGGCTACGCAATTAAATTCATATATCTCCACACCAAGTTCCTGTATTCCACCAACAACAATTCTAGAGATATGCAATAAGAAAAATTCGACTTGTATGGGAGGTGCCAAACCCATATAAAGTTCCAGTACTGTACCATGACCACTTCCAGAGATATTTATTATGAAAACGTCAGTTTTTATGGGAGGTTCCACACCCCGTTTTCAAATAGTACGAATTTTTCTTCATGAGCATGCGATTGATTTCATATATACAGTATCGGTCATATCTATAGCACGCCATTTCAAAGTGATATTGTGTGCCACTTATGTTTATTTATTTATTTTTAAGAATTTTCAATTAAAATACAGTTCTTTCTCTAACAAAACCCATATAAACCCAAGTTTAAAAATTTGTAGAAAACTAACAAAAAGGGCAACAAATTTTCACCTAAATTTCAAATTTTTTTCTCGGAAGTGTTTGAATTTTTCTGAATACACAGTTTTATAGCCCAATCCATTTTAGTCTGCTAATGTGCAAGTTTTAAGTGGCTAAAAGTACCGTTGATTTTTTAGAATTTTTTTCGCCAAAGGTGTTGCGGCTTTCTTCCATATACAAATAAATTGAGTTTATTCATTATATGGAAGCCAATGCGACAAAAAAATTCTAAAAAATTAACGGTAGTTCGTAGCCACTTGAAATTTGCACATTATCAGACTAAAATTTCAGGGGCTAAAAAACTGTGTACTCAAAAAAATTCTAAGACTTCCGGGAAAAAAGTTTCAAATTTAGGTGAAAATTTGTTACACTTTTTTGTAGTTTTCTACAAATTGTTGAGCTTGGGTATATATGGGGTTTGTCTGAGAATGAACTAAATTTTAATTGAAAATTCTTAAAAATAAATAAATAAACATAAGGGGCACACAATATCACTTGGAAATGGCGTGCTATAGATATGACCGATACTGTATCTCCATACCAAGTTCCAGTACTCTACCATGAACATTTCCAGAGATATACAGTATAAAAAATTCGGTTTGTATAGGAGATGCCACGCCCCTTTTTCAATAACTCCAGTTTTTCTCCATGAGTATGTGATTGATTTCATTTATTTCCGTACCAAGTTAAAAATATAGAAAAAGGTTTTTTCTTAACAGCGGTCGTCCGTCGGCAGGCAATGGCAAACCTCCGAGTGTATTTCTGCCATGAAAAACAGCTTCTCATAAAAATACAATCGCCGTTCGGAGTCGGCGTAAAACTGTAGGTCCCTCCCCTTTGTGTGGTACAACATCAAGGCGCACGCCACAAATCGGAGGAGAAGCTCGGCCAAACACTAACATATGTGTAAGCGCCAATCTATTATTATTATTATTATGGGAGGTGCCACGCCCCCTTTTCCGATAGCTCCAATTTTTCTCCAAGATTATGCGATGGATTTCATATATCGCCATACCAAGCTTATTTCCAGAGATATGGAGTATGAAAAATTCGGTTTGTATGAGAGGTTCCACGCCCCTTTTATATATAGGGACTTTTGTTAGCTGATAACTAGGGCTCGGAAT
>NW_023464724.1:0-10197 GCF_013731165.1 Rhagoletis pomonella
TCTTCCCTAGTACTAAATGCTGCTAAACTGCCTTGATCTGACAGCTGCTCATTTTTCATTACATTTTAACAACATTTGACGTCAAATATGACATAGTGAAAACCATGCTTAAAACATTTTGGCGGCAACATTATCAATATTCTGATATAGAGCCAGTGGCAATCGGTAATTTTTTCGGTATACGAATATCTATCAGATTCCATTTTGATTTTCATACTTTATTACCGCCCACAATATTTTGTCTTATCCTGAGTTTCGCCCGAAAATTGTCCATCCGCCCATAGTAAATACATGGGAACCAAAAGTGGAAAAGTGAACCGGTTCGGAAATAAATGAAACTCATGATAAGGCTGATTACACTTAGAAGCTGTCAAATTTTACCTAGCACATGAGCTAGATAAACCTCTGACGTTCGTATCCACCACGAAACTGTCAAATTTGTAAACTAGCAATTTTCAAAGATTTTTTTTTGCTGTTAAGTCCGCTAAAAATACTTACAAAGGAGTCACGGCAACCCCGGGTTTTTTCTGATATTCCCCCTTGCACTGCGGCAAATTCCATTTGGAAGATTAGCGGGACTAGTCCAAAAGACGCAGTGCCCGTTATTCTTCCAAATGGAATATTCCCGCAATGCAAGGGTATAAAAAGCTGGCAACCCCCACACTCGGCAATTTACATTTTGTTCGACAACCGCTACAGTCCGGAACGGGTGAGAAAAAAAAAAACAAGTTCAGCAAATAAAAATTCGTAAAAATTAAAAATTGTGTGCGCGAAACAAAAAGGGAAAAATTTGACCATTACGAAAAAAAAGTTCTTTCCCTCTCCCAAAAGTGTAAGGATCAGTGAGTGTTTTAGAAAAGTGTACCTAGTTTCGAGGTGCACCCCTGCCAGCATTTTCTATTGCGGAAGTTACTAATTCGACATGACATTTCTTTGGAAGTTATCGCCGATGATATCGCAATTTTTCGAAATCTTATCCGCTCTCGGGAAGAACTGTTCCACCAAGACGTCACGTCTTTATGATTCGAAAGCGATACTGCAATTAGAAACTACTTCGATAGTAATAATAGTAACTTGTGCAATAAAGTCGGAAGTGTTACATACGATTTTTGGGTGGTTAAAATTTTGTTAAAACGTAATGAGAAATTTGGGATACCTTTGAGCTTGCAACACAGTCGCAGAGTTAGGCTATTTCCATCCTGCTTTCGGCTAAGAGTACTAGCTCAAACGCACCAATATTTTATGTAATTCCAACCACATAAACATTTTAAAAAGCAGTTCCAAAACTTCATACCAAAAAGGCAATCATATAACGCATCTGGTTAAAATTAAACGAAATTGTATTATCTGTTATTCGAAGGTGATTATGGTGAAATTATAAATAATAATAATGATAATAGTAATAATAATGGTACAATTTCACCATGGAATATGAGTTCTTGAACGTCAATTGATAAATCCAAAAAGAATGGAGAAATTAAAAATATGTAGGTATAATTTTACTTGAATGAACTTCCAAAATTTGCTATGTTGATTTTCAAAGCTTTCATGAGTAAAAATCGTTCGAGCAGCTGTTAAGAAGATCGTAAGCAACAGAAATGTTTTCTGATTTTGTGAAGTGAGTTACTATCGCTTTGATAACTTCCAATAGTGACGAAGAAGTAACATCTTGGCTATAGGCGATAAAATTTTCTTCCAATTTCTGGCAGGGACAACTCCGTGCAGCATATACACACACAAACACACGTGTGAAGGCAAGTCTGGAAGACTATCCGGAGCAGCAGTACCGAAATCGGGGCCTAGCAACCACCACCACCAGCCACAGGTATTTAGAGCCGTACGGCAACCATCATCAGTACGAGCCAGGTAAGTCTTCTTCATTTGTAATTAGTGTAAGTGGTGGTTAAGCTGCTGTTGGTTACGCCAGTTTATTACAGTTGCCAAAGTAAGTTGGCGAACATTAAGGTTATTTGTACAATGATTTTGGGCATTTTCATATAAAGCAAAACTTTAAAATTCCCACGCAATAGGTTATTAATAATTGGGGTCGGTATATGCACCTTATGTAAGTTTTGACTGTGCTCTTTCTAACTAGTTAACTTTCTTTGCAGTCCCTTGATCCGGCCCAAATCACGTCACAACAGCAGCGCAACGGCAACGAATACGCGTAGCGCGCATACACCGATGTGCAACACGGCTGGGCACTACAGCAGCGCCACACGACCGCGCAATAGCGCGCAACGCGGGTGCCGCACTGGAAGTGCACCGCAGCAGACCTCATCCATCGGCCGCGCAATAGCGCGCAACACCGCTCACCCACGTGACCACGCGCAACAAGGGTGCCGCACTAAAAGCGCACCAAAAACAGCAGCACACCTACAGTAGCCACGTCCATCGAAAGCGCAATAGCACGCAACACCGCGCGACCAAGCGCAACACGGGTGCCGCACACTAGAAGTGCACCGTAGCAGCGCACACGACCGCGCAATAGCGCTCAGCACGGGTGCCGCACTAGAAGTGCACCGCATCAGCCCACGTCCATCGACCGCGCACCCACGCGACCACGCGCAATACGGGTGCCGCACTAAAAGCGCACCAAAAACAGCAGCACACCTACAGTAGCCATGTCCATCGAAAGCGCAATAGCATGCAACACCGCGCGACCAAGCGCAACACGGGTGCCGCACACTAGAAGTGCACCGCAGCAGCGCACACGACCGTGCAATAGCGCGCAACACGGGTGCCGCACTAGAACTGCGAAGCAGCAGCCCACGTCCATCGACCGCGCAATAGCGCGCAACACCGCGCACCCACGCGACCACGCGCAACACGGGTGCCGCACTAAGAGCGTACCAAAAACAGCAGCACACCTACAGTAGCCACGTCCATCGAAAGCGCAATAGCATGCAACACCGCGCGACCAAGCGCAACACGGGTGTCGCACACTAGAAGTGCACCGCAGTAGCGCACACGACCGCGTAATAGCGCGCAACACGGGTGCCGCACTAGAAGTGCACCGCAGCAGCCCACGTCCATCGACCGCGCAATAGCGCGCAACACCGCGCACCCACGCGACCACGCGCAACACGGGTGCCGCACTAAAAGCGCACCAAAAACAGCAGCACAACTACAGTAGCCACGCCAGGAACAACCGCGCAATAACGCGCAACACCAATTGCACAACAGCAGCTGCAACATCCACGCACCTGCAACACCGCTCCAAAGCGGCATCACAACAACAGGACTATAGCGGCAACACCCGCATAAAATTGGCATCAGCAGCAACCACCAACAACGACAACATAACCAGCAGCGACCGTAGCAGCCGTACCAGCAGCAACAACAACAACAGCAGTGCCCCCACCAAGGCCTGCTGCAACGGTGGGTGAGTCCACAAAGTGCAAATTGTCATAGCTAGATTAACTCAGGACTTAACTTAAATAAGAAACTTGAAAAAAAATGTATTTAAATAAGAATTTTTATGTAAAGGTTTAGCTAGTGTAGACTTAATTTACGTAACGTAACCAAATATGTTGTCCAAGGCAATATAACTTTGTTCAGGAACTTTTTGATGCGGCTTATAGGTGACCAAGTGAAAAGAAAAAAATACAAAAAACAAAATATTTTCATTTCTGGCTAAGTGACGTGTTAAGTAATCACTGGCGATTCCTACGTGGGTTAAGTTACGTCTACACTAACTGGGCTAGAAGGGCGACCTAGACAGAAAAAAAAATTAACATTTAAACACAAAAGGAAAATTAGATAGACCAAAAACTTAAATAATTTCATATACATATGTAGATGCGTATATGCACATAAACATACATACAAATGTATGTACATATATATATAAGAAAAAGAAAAATATTTAATTATAAATATTTTTAAATTAACTTAACCATATTGTAAAACCCGAAATATTTTAAAGGAAAAGAAAGTAAAATTAGAGTAGTGAGAATATAGGAACAGAGAGTTAATTAAAATTGGTTCGAATTAGATTTAAAATCGAAGCAAATTAACAATTAGGATAGGACTACAAATGGTATAAACAGGAATAAGGATTTTTTTGTGGAGATGAAATGGTTGAAGTACAACATATATACGTTTAAATAAACAAATAAAAACCAATTTTTAACGAAATAAATCGAAATACATATATATAAATAAAAAGACTAGTATACATTACATCAAAATTAAATGAAGTTAACTTAAACTTAGGCAAATTAAATAAAATAAAATAAAATAATAATAAACTAAATAAAATTGAATTAAAATCGAATTAAATAAAAAACCAAACAAAACAAAACTAACCGAGACTAATTAATTAACTAAAAACTTTATTAACCAAAACTTAAAGAAAATGTAAATTAAAATAAAATAAGGCCACTATCTAACAAATAACAATATAAATGTTTAAGCCTGCAGCTTAAGTTTTAGTATACAAACCTCACCGAGAGATGTCGCTGCTGATCACTCGCTGACAGGACTCGTTACGTTATCTCCCTTTTGGCACGAGTCCTGTTAGTCGATCCCGTTGCCAGATTCCACCTTCTGTGGAGCCTATAAATGCGGCATTTCAGAATAGTCTCTTTCTATTTTGTGATCGACAGCCAGCGACATCTCAGGTGAGTCAACTCATTTCTATACATTTTCTCTTTACTCAATAAAACTTGAATTTTGTATAATACACGTAAACCTGGTTTCTCTATACCTTTGGAGACTAGGGAACTCGTAAATAGTAAGTAAAAGATTATCTCAAAGAATCGGCTCCCCCATTGATCCCCATTGCCGGAATCACGAGGATTTCCGGCCCCTAACTTGCCCCGCTCGAAGATGGTCCTTCGAGCCGGATCTTTAAGATAATCTTTTTTTTGTTCATTAATTTTGCGATTTTTTAAAAGTAATAACTATAATTATCTCAATAAAAATATACTTAACAAAAATTAACAACTCTCGTCAAGTCCCATTGGTAAAGTTTTATTAGCACACACCATTGTGAATGAGCCCGCATGAAAGAAGCAGCATTTGACATTTCATGCAGCCGGCCATTTGTAAAGCAGAAATAAAACCAACTAGTGCCAGCAAAGGAGGATAAAAACTAAAAACTCAACAAAACAGGAAAAAAAAAGGAACTTGTTCCGGCAATCCACGAGTGAGGTAATGTATATATACATTAGGCCGGGTCGATTTGTGGGGAGGCAAAAAAATCGCCCATTGCTCTGTGAAAATCATATTCTAGGGATCAAAATAAGAAACTTTGCCGAAGGAACCATACCTCTAAAACGAATTCTGATGTCCCCCAATTTGGGTCGAACTTTTGGGTAGGGGCAAATTTTGAAAAATCCCACTTTGACCCATTTAGAGTGCTCCAATCGAGTCCAAATGTATGACCGACCCCCACTAACTTTGGAGGCCCGACCCACCGATGCCAGTGGCACACCCCCTGGAACCCCCCTGGGGGTTCACCATACAAACATTTCAAAAAATCGCCGGTTTTGCACTTTACATGAACAAATCAGCGAAATGCCTATGTTTTTTCTTTTTGGAGTTTATTTTTCTCTTTAGAAATTTATTTAGTCAGAACATATGTAAATGAAAAAATTAATTTAACTTAGTAATAGAAAAGAAATTAAAAAAAATTATTAGAAATTAGCGTTTTTACAACCCTAGTTGTGTGGGTTTTTTATTCAACCGTTTTAAAAAATGAAGGTATCACTGTGACACAATTGCAAATCGGAAAATTGCTTGTGTCCGTTTTTTAAGACACAGCTGCATGTCGTAAACTTACTTGTGTAGTTTTTTTATAGCACCTACTTAAAAAATGAAGGTTGTTTTTACAACCCTTTTTGTGGGTATTTTAAGGCACCTTCTTAAGAAATGCGCGTTTTTTGCAACCATTTTAACAATTAAGGTATCACTGGAATGCACCGCAACCCTTTTAAACAATGAAGGTATCACTGTGACACAATTGCAGATCGTAAAATTGCTTGTGTTGTTTTTTTTTTTAAGCCACCACAAGACACAGCAGGTAGAATTGAAATTACCATTTCATTCTTATTACCTCGTCTCGTAGACCATATATAACGCAACAGTTTTTGTGAATGCATTAAGTCGTTGTGAAGAACTCAAAGTGTGAAGTGCTAATTTCAGATAAAAAAATATTTCAAAAAAATAATAAGTGAAGTGACCATTCCAAATCAAAAAGTTTACAATGAATCCACCATCCTCTACACCGCAAGATGAAGCAACTACATCAACAACTATCGAAAACCGAATGAGTCATATACCCAAGCATGATGTTACTGTTTTTGGTGTGTCTACTGATTTAACTGATCTTAATTTACCAACCCATCTGGATATCTTGAGATATTATTTTTACTTAAGCGAACGTGCTAAAACAGAACAAAAAAAGTTTTCCCATAAATCATTCACTATTCAAGTACAAGATAGGTTGATTGGAATTTGGGAAAAACTTGGTATGGAAATAATGCTGAAAAAAAGTGTATTTAATAAATTGAATAAATTGCTTGACAAGTATCAAGAGCAAATCAAGAGAAGAAACAACACCCAACAATTTACAGAGTATGTAAAATCTCTGGAAACAATTTTTTACATTGGAACATGTAAATGCGATTTGAAGGCAGCTCCATGTGCATGCGGCTGGGTTCCCGAACGCCTCAAAGAGTTCATGCACGATCAACATAATCAGAGAAGACTAACAATGGATGCATTTGTGATGGAAACTGAAGAGCAAGGAGCAACGTCTATGTCATCAATGCCAACATACCAAGATCCCGATGATTCAACATACGCACCGCCACCGGTTCAAGAAGATATGGATAGAAGCACAAGTTCACAATACACAGAGAGATACGATTGTTTTAACTTTGCCTTGGTATGTGACAGATTTGGTGTGCCTGACAGAGTAGCATCAGCATTGGGAACCGCTCTTTTGCAAGATTTTAAAATTAAAGATAAGCATGGGAGACCTCTCATCATGGATAAATCGAAAGTTCGCAGAGAAAAAGAGAAATGCAGACAAGAAGTGCTTCGCAAACGGTTAGATGATACCAATTTGTTAGCGCTTTCATTCGATGGCAGAAAAGATGATACTTTAACGATAGATAAAATTGATGAGAAGTATCATACTAGGATGGTAAAAGAACCTCATGTTGTTATTTTGAGAGAACCCAATTCTGAATTGATTGGTTACGTAAGACTGGAACATGACACCGCTGAATACAAAACAACCAAATTAAATGGTTTTTTAAACGATAAAAATATATCACTGGATGCATTAATTGGAATATGCACTGACGGTGAGCCAACAAACACTGGCCCACACGGTGGAATTATACGACGATTCGAATTGCTGTTAAAAAGACCATTGCATTGGTTCGTTTGCCTTCTACACTTCAACGAACTTCCGTTTCGGCATTTGTTTGAAGCTTTGGATAAATCAACCAGCACTGGACCAACCAGCCGGAAAACTGAGCCGTCAAATCGAAACTTGTGAAACTCTTCCGGTAAGTTATTGCTATCACTCATTTATTATAATTGTCAACCATTTTTAATTATTTTATTATTATATATTTTCAGGTGGTGGACGGCTTCCAGAAAATTGAGTTGCAAAATATGCCCCCTGCTCCAGAAAAAATTGAATTTTCCACCGATTCGAAGTACTTATACGACATGGCCCATGCAATTTCTAGCGGCGTGGTTCCGGTGGATCTGGATAACATCAAACCAGGGAAAATTGTACATTCTCAGATGCAAATTTAAGAATTCTGGTTGAATTTATAATTAAATGTTATGTGCCAATGTACTTCAATATCAAGTATTACAGCTCTGTCGTATACGGCAGTGCATTATTTTTCAAGTTCATTGGCTGGTCACGATTTCTAGAACCTCGTTTACGCAAAATTGTCAATCAAGTAATTAAAGATAATTCATATTATGCGCATTCGGAAAATATCTTGTTATCAATGTTGTTTGATGATAGCAAAGAAAAGCGCGACTGTGCCATCAAGAAAATTCTACGCTATCGAACGGATGTTGACGAGCCAATGGAACTTAGAGTTTATAAAAAACCAGATATAAACTTTAATTGCACAAGTTATACGGAAATGATCAATTTGAATGATATAAATATCGTATTTGAACCACCATTCACGCGAAGCATTCCGTACGATACATTGAAAGAATATTTAAATCAAGATGATCCACCGTTTAATGATCCAAAAATTCCATCACACATACAAGGAACGGAACGACATGTTCAATTGCTAGCTAGCGTTTCCAAACGGGTTATACCGGAAAATGTAGAGGCTGTTATGGCGACGACATTAGAGAGCCGTGCGAAATTGCCAAGACTTGAAAGTAAAAAAGACTTCAAACAATAATTTTTTTTAGTTTCTTTTCTATAACTCACTTAAATTAATTTTTTCATTTACATATGTTCTGACTAAATAAATTTCTTAAGAGAAAAAATAGATATTATTATAAATAAATAATAAATATTATTATAAATAAATAAATAAAAATAAAGAAAAAACATAGCCATTTAGCTGATTTTTTCATGTAAAGGCCAAAAATGGTGATTTTTTGAAATGATTGTATGGGGAACCCCCCAGGGGAGTTCCAGGGGGTGTGCCACTGGCATGGGTGGATCTGCCGTCCAAAGTTAGTGGGGGTCGGTCATACATTTGGACTCGATTGGATCACTCTAAATGGGGCAAAGTGGGATTTTTCAAAATTTGCCCCTACCCAAAAGTTCGACCCAAATTGGGGGACATCAGAATTCGTTTTAGAGGTATGGTTCCTTCGGCAAAGTTTCTTATTTTGATCCCTAGAATACGATTTTCACAGAGCAATGAGCGATTTTTAAATCGACCCGCCCTAATATACATATATATATATTGGTGCAAATAAAAATTAAAAAGACACCAAAAAGTGCTAAATAAGTGAAAGTCCCTGATTAGCAGGGTAGTGTAAGTGTGAATAAAAAGTCCCTGAAACGCAGGGCACAAAGAGCAAATCGCCAAAAAGTGCAAGTCCCTGATTAGCAGGGCAGTGAAAGTGCGGTAAAAGACTCTAAAAAATCAGGGCAACAAGCGAAAAGTGCTACAAATCGCCAAAAAGTGCAAGTCCCTGATTAGCAGGGCAGTGAAAGTGCGGTAAAAGACCCTAAAAAATCAGGGCAACAAGCGCAAACTGCAACAAATTGAAAAAAAAAGGTGAAAGTCCTGATTAGCAGGGCAGTGAAAGTGTGGTGAAAGTCCCTGATTAGCAGGGCAGTGAAAGTGCGGTAAAAGACCCTAAAAAATCAGGGCAACAAGCGAAAACTACTACAAAGCGCCAAAAAGTGCAAGTCCCTGATTAGCAGGGCAGTGAAAGTGCGTTAAAAGACCCTAAAAAATCAGGGCAATAAGCGCAAACTGCAACAAATCGCCAAAAAAGTGAAAGTCCTGATTAGCAGGGCAGTGAAAGTGCGGTGAAAGTCCCTGATTAGCAGGGCAGTGAAAGTGCGGTAAAAGACCCTAAAAAATCAGGGCAATAAGTGCAAACTGCAACAAATCGCCAAAAAAGTGAAAGTCCTGATTAGCAGGGCAGTGAAAGTGCGGTGAAAGTCCCTGAGTAGCAGGGCACTGAGCGATAAGCGCAAAAAAATCAGCTTGCTAGTGAAAGTCCTGATTAGCAGGGCAGTGCAAGTGTGGTGAAAGTCCCTGATTGGCAGGGCAGTGAAAGTGCGTGAAAATCCCGAAAAAAAGCAGTGAAAGTGCGGTAAAAGACCCTAAAAAAGCAGGGCAACAAGCGAAAACCGCAACAAATTGAAAAAAAAAAAGTGAAAGTCCTGATTAGCAGGGCAGTGCAAGTGTGGTGAAAGTCCCTCATTAGCAGGGCACTGAGCGATAAGCGCAAAAAATCAGCTTGCAAGTGAAAGTCCTGATTAGCAGGGCAGTGCAAGTGCGGTGAAAGTCCCTCATTAGCAGGGCACTGAGTGATAAACGCAAACAAAAAAAAATTATTATACAATTTTATAATTTTATACTAAATCGACATCTCAGTCTCTTTCGCAGGATCGAGGCAAGACAGCAAAAGAGCAACAATACAACTAGGCCCCCCCCCCAAGTGGTCCACCGCGGGAGCAACAATACAACTAGGCCCCCACCAAGTGGTCCACCGCGGGAGCAACAA
>NW_023464725.1:0-10197 GCF_013731165.1 Rhagoletis pomonella
ATAATTGTGACTAGCAAATATTATTAAAATTTTAGCTAAAATCAGCAAATCTATTTCTAAAATATAAAAATATTTTTGGTTTAGTTTCACTGTTTCCTTTCCATTTCGACGAACCAGTGAAGATATTATAATATTTAAGGGAAAACGTTGTGAACAAAACTAGGCGGTTGATTTTAATTAATATATATATATATATAATGTAAATAACCAAAAAAAAAAAATTTTAATTCACAGAATTTTCTCTTCCATTTGGTATCCATATTGTTATTCTACATTGCACTGAATTTTTTAAATAACTTTTTAAAGTAATCATATCTTTGAAATTACAAGGTCCTTTAAAAAACCTGTTGTAAGAGAGGAAAACTACAAACGCAGTTTTACTATAGTTTCCTAATTATATTGATTGACTCGTGTGTTTCGAAATTATTATTTTTTCTTTAGTCGATATAATAAAATGGGATTAAGCATGCCAGAATACCAATTTTTGTACTGATTGATATTCATCATAATGATGAAACTCTGTGTAAAAATGGGGAAATTCTTAAAAAAGTTGTAGCTAAAATAGCTAACTCGATTTAAAGAAAGCTTAAAAAGTAGCTAATAGCTAAACGAAAATTTCTAAATAAAATAATACCTAAATATAGCTAGAAATTAGCTGGCAACACTGGTCGCTATGCACGGTTGCAATTTCTTTGATATTCACACGGTTGCATGAGGCAATTACGTAATGTGTCAAACCCGTAATAACAAAATGAGAGCTTGATATAGCAAGTTGTAATTTATAACTGCAATTTTATCCTCAATAGGTTCCCCCGAAAAATTTCAATTCCACCGAAATCGGGGAATTCTCCACCGGTTGGCATCACTGGAGCAAAGTGTATATATGTGTGTGCATGTGTGCGTGCACAACGGCGCTCGTATGACTGGGTTTTCAATCAGGCATTACCATGCAAAGCACGGCGCTATCCAACGCTTGACGCGCGTTAGCTGCTGGGCGTTGCTACTGCATGCTGATTGCAGTGGTGCGCTCTCGGTGCTTAGCCAGCTTTTGCGGCTCTTATGTGCCCGGGCAGGAGGAGCCATACCACAGTCGCTTGCAACACCATCAGCAGCAGCAGTGAACAGCGAGCTGTGAGGGCATACAAGTTCGTTATCTGCAAGGCAACACTTCATTGTTGCTGCTGCTGCTGCTGCGGCTGGAGTAGCAGTCTGTCTCAAATGCCTCCCAATGATTAAGTGCTGTATGCTGTATGTGTGTGTGTGTGCGTGTGTTTGCCAGTCTGCCTGTTTGGCCTGTATTGGCATTGTTACTGCAGCCACGCGCAGCACACTTGAGCTGTGTTATCGTTGGTGGGACTGGCAGCGCCATCGGCTCACAAGAATGCGTGCACCCACCGCGCTGCCATCGCCCGCACTGTATCTGGTAGTAAGCGCGTCAATTCGACGGCGACCACTGTCGTCAACACCATCATCGCACTGGCGCAATGTGCCTCTTTTGTTGGTTGGTCCCAGCCTTGCAGGCAGGCTGGCTGGCTGGCTGCTTGCTGTGGCATTTTGTGCAGTCATGCATTCGCTACTTATGCAGCAGCAATAGCTGAGACGACAAGCAATCAGTAGCAGTAATCAACGGCAATCTTTTTGCATGCTTTGATTTTTAGTCAGTCGCGCTACTAGCAGCAGCGCCAAGAATTTGCATTTTTTTTCGCCATTTTTTCTTTTCTTACTTCGCTTCTTATATTGTTCGCGATTCTCGGCATTTAGTTTCAATGCGTGCCAGCCAGTGTCAGCTGTTACTTACCAGCAGTTTGTCGGTGCAGCAAAAAGCAGCTTGCCACTGTTCGCTACCCGCCGGCGGTTGTTCTAGTTATTCAATCTTGTGCTTGCCGCTCATTTACATTGTTTGTCGCTTAATCACCGCTAAGTTGTTATGATCAGCATTTGCGCTGGTGGCGGTCAACAAAATATTTAGCAATGTCGGCCGGCATGCAGAGAGAGGGATAACAAAAGCTATGCTCTCTCTTTTCCTTTTTTTAAGGCTCATCCAATTAACGGTGCGTGCCGGCGTTGAGTCACTGGGTACTTGTGCGTTTAAAGCGCGCATAAAGCACGCGCCAGCTCGACAATTGACTGTATCAAGTTCAAGTAGTCACTCGAACGGATACAGAGTAGTGCTTTTCCTATTGTTGTTCCTTATACATAAGTATGTAAGCATTTATAGATTTATTGTTGAGTTTTACAGCTGAAAAGCTTCAAAGAAGATTGAGCACTGCAGCAGGAAGAGTCGAGAAGCAATGGACATTTCAAAGAGAGAGCGGCCAGCTGCTTTTATCTACAAATCGTTTTATAAGCCGGTTGAGAATTGCATAACCACATCTACTCACATAGCTGTAAAGTAAGCGATCGAAATATTTAGTTAGCAGATATCTAGTCTTGCATACTTTTAGGCGCGGAAAATTGTTAATTATACTCAAAACTCTGAATGCTACTTGCGTAAGGAATGGGATAGCCTTTCAATGCATTTATAAATGGTTTACGACAGCTCCTGAATTTTTATTCGCGATCCAACCATGTAGAGAGCTAAATTTTTATGCTTCAGATATTACAGTCTAACTTGAAGGGTGTGTTTTTCCAGCTGAAATTCTCAGTCAACTACTTTTTTGAATCACGAGTAAATTATTTAACTCCCAAAGAGGCAGAAAATATTTATATATTTCAAAATCGATACCTTTCTTGGCTGTGAACTATTTAGTCGCCAATTTTTGGCCATAGAAAATTCGTAACCTGAAATATTTTATACGGTTATGACTTTAGTTAGTTCCTTGATTCTTGCTCGCGAGTATTGAGCGAGTTAAATTTGTATCTTTTGAAACACAAGTAAATAATCATCACATTTTCTCACATATGAATGACTCAAATATGTTTTTCTTATTATTTTTTATTATTTAAGTGGCGAGTTTAATTTTTGCCTATCAAAAACACTTTTGTGCTTGCAAAGTAGTGATTTTGCCATTGGAAAATATTCTCACAAAGTGATGACTCAATTTAGTTCCTGATTTTTCGCTGTCAAGTAGTTTGCGAGTTCAATTTTTTTCTGTTCATTTGTGGTGAACTGAGAATTGTTTAAGACATGAATATTTTTTAAATTTTGCTGTTTGAAATGGCGAAACCTATGTGGAAAGTGTTAGCCACAATTTTTTTTTACTCAAATGAGGGAGTGGCTAGAATTAAAGTGATTTGAGACTCGCGAACTGACTCACGAGTGAAATCTTCTCATACAAAATATTGCTCATGAAGAGCAAGACTGTGCTTTTGTTTGTAAACTGAACTGAAAATTAAGAGCAAGCTTATAATTTCTGATCGTTACTCTTTCGCACGTATCTACCTACAAACGAACTACACATATTTTACTTTTTTCCTGCGAACAACTACCGAATGAATTTTTTCACGCGCAATATGATTACTTAAGCATAAGTGTACTTCCCTGCAACGTTGTGATTTCGAATAATTCAAGCTATCACGTTAGTAAGAGCTTTTTTGCTAGCGAACGGCTAACGAGTTTATTTTGCATCGGTAGAAATTGAAAATTTTTGTGAGCTGAATCTGAGTAGTTTTAGTTAAAAATTTCAAATCTTTGGGACAATTTTTATTTCCATTTTCATATGAGTATATTTATTATTAAAATTTTTTTTTTGGAAATTTATTAATTAAATTTTTTATTTTGGCGTTTCATTTTTGTAAAATTTTTTTTTTTATATTTCATGATTTTAATTTCTTTGTTTTTTAATTTTAATTTTAATTTTAATTTTAATTTAATATTATTAAGTGAGTTAATTTTCTATTTTAGGTAAAATTTTTTTAAATGGTTTTATTTTATATTTTTTATATTTTATGTTTTTTATTTTTATTTTGCTTTATTTTGATTTCTAGGGAATTTTTTAATTTTTGTTTTTATTTTGTAACTTTAATTTTTTATTTTATTTTATTTCTTCTTTTTTAAGTTATTTAATTTTCTGTGTTCCTTTCTTTCTATTTCCTTTTCTGGCAATGCATTGAATAATTTTAACTATTTAATTCTTGTTTCATCTGCTTCACTCCACCATGTCAAATTGCTACACATTGAATATTTTTAATTATTTAATTCCTCTTCAATTTACTGCGCCCCACCATGTCACATCTCATTTGCTTTTACGCTGATTAAATGTGTCAGATAGTCGATTTGCAATTGTTTCCAACGAAAGTACTGACTGCGCATAAACTCTCAGCACCTTCACACGCCTTTTAAAAAATATCGTTTTTTTGTGTTTGTTTATTTAAGCCCATTACAATGAAATATTTTTTCAGCTTCCCCCTGCAAGCAAAGTAGGCATTATAACGAATGGCACAGAGAGCACAGCAGTCAGTAAAAAATGAGAAGTCAATAACCATCGACCGAGGCCGCGAGGACGGCATAAATATAAATGTTAAAAATTAAAATAATAAAAATAAAAAAAAATTTATGAAATATTACCAAATGCGCCTTTAACCGAACAACGGAAATCAACGAGCACAACATAGTTGCTGCTGAGTAAAGGGCGCTACAGGTTTCACACATTTCTGGACCGAAAAGGTGCTGGGGTTGGGGCGAGGGCAGGTCATGCCACCAATTGTTAGCCAACGACCGTGCGCCTGCCTGTCTCAGGCTGTAAGAATATGACTGTGCCTGCAAACGAGGCTGTGAATGTGTGTGACAAAAATGATTTGTATGCTAACCGGAAGTGAGCGAGTTGCTAGCGCAAGGATGAACGCAGCTGGTGTTGAGGAAAAAGGAATCAAGAAAAATGTGCACAGCCTTGGTAGCTGCTTTGGTCATAATCCTAGCATTTGAAATGCGAAGAATTGTGAAAATGAAAACTACAAATAAGTTATGCAAAATGGCAATATTTATATAAATTTTTTTGAAAGCAAAATTACAAATGGGCGAGCAGGCAGAAGTAAGTTTATGAGAGCTACGGAGAAAATGCGGATGCGATTTTTCGCGTAAGCATGCACATACATATTTGTATATAGATTCATGCATGAAATATTTTCCTCATCTATTTTTATGTGGGCGTGTCAGTTGAAATATGGATGTGCTTTCTCGTAAAAGGCGAGCAGGAACAGTGAAAAGTCTCTCCAGCGTGCACTGATAATCTGCTGGTGGGGCAAACACTTGAGTGGGTTTTGCCAATATGTATAGTAAATAAGTGCATACGTCGCTGGAAGCTGGTGGCTAGCTGAAGCGTGAGAAGTAAGTATGTATAAGTGTGTATATAAAAGGGATTTCCTGAAGTTCTAAATAAATAAACACTGCGAGGATCTCAGTTAAAGCGCAAAATGTAAGACTCACCATTAAAGAGGAAAATCAGAACATCGAGGAAAGTAGTCGAAGTATACACAAAAGATACACTAAAAATATTTCATATTGGCCCTAGAAAAAAATCTAGTAAAATGTATCTGTACCGAAAATTCTTAATGTCTACCGAATATACTTTGAAATTATAAAAGGGCTGAAAAAAGTACAATTGTACCAACTTTCCATCACTGCTACAAAGTACTGTTAGTAAAGAGAGAGGCAGGGCGAGAGAGAGAGAGAAAACATGATATATAGTCGTATTTATGATCAGTGGCGCCAGAAATGTTTCTTCAAGAAAAATTAAATTAAAAAATCGAAAAAATAAACAAGTAATTTTTAAGCAAAACACATAACCGACTTCAATTTTCATATAAAAATTTAAGAGTACCGTTAATTTATTCATGATCCAATGATCGAATGTAAATCAAATTAGTATGGAATTACCTCTGGGGTACAACGTTTCATTAAAAAATGGCAAATGGCGAAGAAAATATAAAATTTAGAAACAAAAAAAAGTTGGCCTCAAAAGTGCATAAGTACTTTTTTGATTAGAAGCATTGTTTCAGAGAGGTTCGATTGATACTTAAAAATATTTCCAAAACAAAGAAAGTACTCGAAAATTCTCCTAACATGAAGAGCAGTTAAAATTTCGTAGCATTTTCATGTAAATACTGTCGAGTCACAGCTTCACTTACTTTTGTGTATTATACTCAGCAAGCATAGAATCAAATTTATGTAAGTGCTAAGGAAAATACATACATATATTTAAGTTGGTGAATGCGAGTTGGCACAAATTTATAGTTATGCATTTGAAGTTGATTAATGCCTAGAGTTGTAGCAAATGTTTGAGTGTTTGTACGCTTCTTGAATTTGTGAATAACTATTTGTGTTCGAAAAGTTTGAGAGCGGCTTAATTGCACTACAATTTTCAATGGACACAGCAGGGCGAGTATGCAAATAAAGGCGAGCACATAAACTCCTTTACATGTAGTTATATATGTAAATTGAAATTTACACATACATATAGAATACAAATATATATAGGTATGTATGTACTTTCAGCACATACACGTACACATTTAAAATTCAATTAACAATTTTAAATGAGCATACAAGTGCTAGTACTTCCGTTTCACCTCATCTCATCGCACACACACTCGATGCGATCCATCCAACCTTCGTTTCAAAGCCGCTTTTTTGGCTTTACAGGCCGAAGTTGGTTTTTGAAATTTATTTCATTTACATTTTTGGTCGACTTGATTGAGTTGAGTGGTTCACGGCTTGTATGTATGTATGTATGTATGTATTATGTGCCTGCGTGCGCATATTTGTAGTTGTATGGTTAGTTGGCCTTTGCGCCAAAGGATATGCTTTGTAAAAGCGCAGTCTGTCGGCCAACGACAGGAAGTTCCGCTTTGAAGCCACATTTGCAGCAAAGTAGAAAATAGTATTTTTGTTTTTAATAGTTAGTGGTTGAAAGCGTATGAGGGCGCAGTGGAGTATGTGACGGTGACTGTGTTAAATGTTAGGGTATTTAAATAACGGAAATTCATAGTTATGCTACTGAACAGGTAGTCATCAGAGTGAACAGCAATCATGGCAAGTCATAATCTCATGTATCTCAGGCACGGTTAAAGAAAATATTAAAGGGAGTAATGGGTGAACAACAGGAAATAGCCAATTTCTCGGCAAGGAAAGGATGCCCGCCAGGGGTAGTGATCTCCCCTCTACTGTTGTCCATCGAAGTAGACGAATTACTTTGACTTATGAGTGACTAGGGCTTCGATTATAGCGGCTAGTCGGTTGACTTTCTCGTCTTAATCAGTTGTAGGTTTGAAGACAACGTCTCGAATCTCCTTCTTAGCGCGCTAAACAGATATTTTCACCAGGAAAGGAGTTGCACAGGGATTCATGGGCTCTGTACCCCTCATCGATCTGTCATGGAGTTCCGTTAGGTAAAATTGCTATAGCTAAATGGAGAAGGAAGGGAAACATTATTTGGCAAATACGAAAGGTAACCGGCGTGCTAAATCCTTCATATCGGAAATACTCGTATCAACAAGTAGGATCAAAGCATTCCTACACCTTATCAGGCACTAAGTACGGACTGTTACAGACTTTCTTACACATCTCACATTGTCAAAAAAGCGCTCAACCAAGCGGCCACGGGTGGATCCTTAACAACGCGTGGCTCAAGAAAGACCTGCTCCCTCTTCTAAATAATAATCTAATCTAAGCTAATCTAATTTAATGTAATCTAATGGGAGAGGGAATGCTATCGGGCTATTTTGGAACCAATTTCAGTTATTCTGTGTCTTATTTGGTTTCGAGACAAACCGGTTTCGACGTTGCCGACGCGGATGACGGAAATTCGTTGCAAAATATATCATATACCCACTCTATTGGAAACAACAACAACCAAAAAGTAAGTCATTGTAATCTTAGGTTAGGTTAGGTTAAGTGGGCGGCTCTGAGAAGAGTTCACTCGGAGGCCAGAAAGGCGCATTGCGATGCCCAGGGGTGTTCCCCCATGCCTATCCCTACAAGTCTTTGAACCATTTCGATTCTCTGGCGAATCCAAGCAGTCCTTCCAGTAGAGCTTTCCCTCAGGTATCCAGGCTCTCGAAGAAATGGTCCCCAAGAAACTTGAGGCATTTTCTTCGGAGTGCTGGACATTCACAAAGAAAGTACTGTATGGATTCTACCTCCTCCTCATCTCTACAGCTTCTACAGAACACGTTATGCGGTGCTTCCAACCTGCCGGCCATGTGGCCAATGGTCCAGTGTCCCGTTAGTATTCCTGTGAGAAGCTTAAAGTTTGGCTTTGAAAGCCTTAATAAACTCATTGTTCTTCGTTCGTCGAGCCGTGGCCAGAGCGACCGCGATACCATGCAGGTGTGCAGATTTTCCCTTGGCTGCCTTGGTCACTCTCTCGACCTCCGAGAACAGAAACCGCAGGGGAGGTTTCACGATCTGGATCACTTCCCCAAAGCCCATTCCAAATCCCTTTCTAGCACATTCGTCCGTTTCCTCATTTCCAGGGACACCGTTGTGCCCCGGGACCCAGTAAAAGTTGATTTTGTGTTACTGTAGAGCTTGTAGGGATCTTCGGTATTCCTTAACGCATTTCGAGTTGGTCGTTTCCGACCCTGAGGCTTTGATAGCTGCTTGACTGTCAAAGACAAAGGCAAGTTTAGATGGAGCTAGGTCGATCATGCTTACCAGCCTTGCCGCCATGTCGATTGCATATATCTCAGCCTAAAAAACACTGCAGTGATCCGGAAGTCTGTAAGACTCTCTCAGAGCTAACTACTGAGAGATGACTCCAGATCTTGTTCCGATGTCCATTTTGGAGCCGTCCGTGAAAATGGGTATTTCGCCATCGCTAAGAGCAATACTAAGTTCCCAGTCACTTCTTTCTGTCAGTTTCTGTGACTTGATAGTCTCATTGTAATCTTAATGGCTAATACATAGGATTGGTAATGGTAATGGCTGTCAAGTTTAAAATAATAATGGAAATAAAAAGTAATGGTAAT
Source organism: Rhagoletis pomonella (assembly GCF_013731165.1). Lineage (NCBI taxonomy): Eukaryota > Metazoa > Arthropoda > Insecta > Diptera > Tephritidae > Rhagoletis > Rhagoletis pomonella. The sequence continues at coordinate 8,908 of NW_023464725.1, forward strand.
GGAATTGGTAATGGGCATGATAATTGAATTGGAATTATGTGGTAATGGAAAAGGTAATGGTAATATTATCGGCAATGCTAAGAGGAAAGGTATGGTAATAATTATGGTAATTGTAATGGTAATGGTAATGGCAATGGTATTTAAAAATCAAAAATTTTATTTTAAAAGTAATGGTAAAGGAATTATTGTGCTATAGGTAATTATAATGACAATTGTAATGGTAATGGTACTGGTATAAGTTATTACAATGGTTATGGTACTGGTACTAATAATAATACTAGTACTGATACTGGTAATGATAATATTAGTTGTAATGTTACTGATAGTAATGATCACATGCGTAATAAACTACTCACTTTCCTAAGCACCATTTTTTTCGGTTTTTCCACATTTTCTGTTCATTTAATTATTACATTTTCTTCGCAATTATTTTATTTCATTCATCAATAATGTCTAACAAAATAACAACAAAGCATAGCACTTCACAATGCATTTAATAAAGAAACGCATTTATCTTTTGTATGAAGTGGCAGCCGAGCACTCCAATCACAATTGAAAGTCATACAAAAAAAAACGAAGGGAAATGAAAACAAAACAAAACCACAAGTCATTGCATAAAATCCATAAATTTCAAGTGGTGAATGATTTGGAAGAGTAGTGAGAGCAATGGGTGAGCAGTGAGCGGTGAGTGAGTGGTCCACTCAAATATGAAGTGGAGGCTCTTAAGAAAATTGCAATTTTCCACACAAAAGTGTTAATGTAGAAGAAAAAAAATATCGAAATAAAATGAAGGAGAACTCAGTCGGGAAGGAGATTTTGGGACGAAACCTAGGGAAGATTGCGAGCGTAGATACTCGCTCACACATACCTATGTAAGTATGTATGTATGTATGCATGTATATTTGGAGGTATGAGGGCATAAGGCACATACTAATTACGCTTAAGCCACAAATACTTGTTGGAGTACTTAACAAGCCTACCACAACTAAGCCACATAACTTAAAAATTAAATTTTCTTTTAAAATCTGTTTAGTTTATTGTTTGCTATAATGCATTTATGGCTTTTAATTTGATTCTGTTTTGCTTAATTGCTTTTTGATTTTCAATCAAATGCCAATCGAAAATCAAGCTATTAGTTAGCACACAATGCAGATGTTTAATGTATGCACATGTTTTGCTTGGAAATTTAACAGATATACAGAAATAAAGACACACACACACACATCCATAACTTTACAATTGTAAAGCACATAGTTGATATTTTTGTTAGCTCTTTCGAGCTTACGGCCA
>NW_023464726.1:0-10197 GCF_013731165.1 Rhagoletis pomonella
CCTTAAAGTGTTTAAATTTACTTTGATCTTCGTTTTTGCCTGTACCTCTAGGCATCTTTGTTTTTGTTTTTATTCTCAAACCGCTAAACCGCTGAGAACTATTTCCATGTGCATTATTCCCCTTGAATTTGACAATTTACTCCCAACCAACCAACTGCCCCTAAAGAAGTTTCACTTCATATGCCCGAAGCTCTGGTTCTCAATCCAGTTAATGCAATAACAGCTTCTTCCAAGCCATTGAAAACATGCACTTTGTTAGGTCCACCACCTGTTGCGCTTGCTTCTTACTAAGTAGAATTCTCCTTTCTGTGTTGCGGGGAAGAGGGGCTTCCGCATGTCAAAGGTATACAACATTTCCTGTGCATATCACTCCGGTTACGCCGTCCACAGTATTTTTGCGCAGAACCCACGCCGATTTAGGCGGCCAAAAGTCGAATTTCCAAACGCACTTTTTTCTTTTTTAACTGAATATAGGGTGAAGATAATATAATTCTTGACTAGATTCCGTTATTTTTTTATCCCTCTTTGCTTTAATTCGCTCGCACTGCGCTGTCAAAGTGCCGTGTTGATAATTGTTTATTTGGTTTTTAAATGTGTTTAATACAAGCCGAAGTTGTAAAAATCTGTTTTAAATCATGTGTTCATTTTTTAAATTATATTAAATTAGATAATTGTAAAGCAGAGAAATACCAAATCCAAATAGTTTAATACAAATATAATATGAACTGGTACCGGCAGAGCCACAAGGAAAAATATCGTATTTTTGCAAATTTTAATGGATTACAGGAATGAACTACAGTCATAAAGTTATGTAACACCACTCAACGGCGCTGAGACTCTTGCTTGGGTGTTATGCTTGACAGTTCGTAGTTTGGAAACAAACAAAAAAAACTGCTGAAAAGGTGCGTTTCCTGTGCACTGACCACTGGAAATATTTTCTACTGCCGAAAAATAAACCGAAAATACTGCTGCAGTACTATGCCTGTTTTCTTTATATGTACAGGGTGTTCTGTAAAAGTGTTCAATGAGTAAGGGGGCGTGATAGGCAAGTCAAGACGCCCGACAACGTTAAGAGGGGGGGGCTGGGACAGTGGGCGAGGAGGGGTTCAATATAAAAATTTGGAGAGTGGCAGGGAGAAAATAATTGTCAGTACATTTAGAAAAAAATTCTCTACTTAAGGGTAAGTTCTTGTAAAAATTTGCAAATAAGTTTTTAAGGCAGCCAAATCGTACGATTTTTTTCTAAAACAACATATATGTATCATGACTTTAAACAATCAATTGCTGTAAATATGTATGTATATATATCCAAACGTTTCTAGGAAACGACTCTAACGATTTTGATGGAATTTTGTATTCAGATAATTTTTTTAATTTTATCTGGAGATATTTGCACAAAATTGCCCCGTTTCCAAATTATCTATAATTATTAATTCTAAGAAGGCACAAAAGATTCACTAAAAAATGAAAGTTAAAAGACATCTCAAATAAAACAAACTACTATATCTATAGTTAGTTCGATAAGTGTATGAAATTTTTGCGTGTTAGATAAGGTGCAAATTATTTCAATAAAATTCAGCATAATGGTTGCTCCGTATAGTGTTTTTTAATCATATTTTATTTTGATTTAAGTTGCTTTTTTAAACAGGTAGCAATCCTACTAAATGTAATTGAAAATTGAGCCGCCTGAATTCAAAGCCCCTTTGGATGATACCCTTAGCGTAGTAATTCATTGAAATTAATTGAATTACATTTTTTTGCCAGGTGGCAAACCATCTCATGTTGCATATCCATATTGTTAAAATTAATTTAACCTTTCATATACATTGGATTTAATTTGTAAGCAAGTTTCAATAGCAATAGTTTCAAACTATAACCTTATTAAACTTTTCAGTCTGACACCAATATTATACATATTTCAGTTACCTAATTATTTAACTTAATTGCATTTGATCTTTTAGCAGGTAGCAACCCTTTTGATGTTCTAACCTATATATAGACCTTCACCGTGGTTATATGAATACGTAGGTATCAATGTTTCCACAATCGGACCTCGATACCATGGAGTCTATCGATGTCATACTTCAAGCAACTTTATTTTCGGTGTTTTAGTCGAATACTTGGACATCCTCCCACGCTATTTACTTGATTTTAAACATTTACAGTTTTAAAAACACTTCGTTTCTAAACATTTTGAGTTAAAATTTTCATAAAAATAATTTTGGCCGCCTAAATCGGTCAAATACCCCTATGTGCCACGTCGAAATTGTCAAAAAAGTGCATAGTGCAAACCGAGTTTATTAATAAGCTAGCGGTAGGAAATTTAAAACATTTATCTTAAATAAAATGTGAACCCGTTGTTAAAGTTAAAGTTTTTGGATTCGGGTTATGCGTTTGGACACAACAACCGAAAATCATTGTACAAATAACTAAACCGGACCCAAGTTTCTCGATAAGGGGCAACAAAGATTTTGTTTTGCTCGTTTGTATAAAGCAGTGGATAAAAATATACGTATATGCGAAAGGCAAATTTATCTGTTTAAATGAACACCACCAATATTTCTTGTCGATTTACATATTTTATTTCGCCTCCGACACAGAATTGTTTTCGTACAAAATTACGCGAAAAAGCTTACTGGTTCGTTTTTAGGCATGCCATTGTTACGAATTTCGAAAGTTGAAAATACGATTCGGATAGCAGCATACTATATCTACGATTCGTAGCAAAATCCGAACACGAAAGAGTTGCAGAATAGGGGTGTAAATTTGCTGAGCTTCGCGGCGGCCCGCGTACCCCGCGCGACCGGTGCGCACACCATTTCACGCTACGCCGCGGCCCCGGCCCCGCCTTTCCCGTCTCCCACCGAGCTGTAACGCAGGTAGATTTATTTTTTTGTATACGTTGAAGTAAAATTTTTATATATTTTAGACATCGAGGGCTTTTATTCAATGACACCCTCTATCTGCACACTTTTCACTTGAGATTCTGATATTAAAATCCACCTAAGCTTTAACTGTCATCAGTGATATTAATTTTACCTTATATAACGACAGGTAATAAGTCCCAGATGGTTTCTAAAATCACAAATTAGTTTTTGTACAAATTGCAGAGAGAGGGTATTAATGAATTCAAGCCCTCGATATTTCACATTTTTATATTTGTAAGTTATTGGAAGCAGGGATGCCAACTTGGCTCAAACCGTGCCATTTGTCCCTATTTTACTTCAAATGGCACTTAATTTTTCAATTTGGCACAAAGTGCCAAAATGGCACTTTTGTAAAAAAAATAACATTTCAATACATTTTGGTGAAATCCTTTGCGTGCACTTCTTTTTCTCAACTAAAATCCTCTAATTTATAAAAGCTTTTCAACTTGTTTATCTTATTTTATCATTGCACTTTTGTTTGGAAAATATAGCTTTATTTTATTGCTAAATGTGAATGATTAAAAGGAACGACACCTTTTATGGCACTTTTATTTTTCTACTAGAGTGCCAGTTACTGTCGAAATTCGAGAGTTTTTCTAGTTTTAGAAGCCTTGGAGAAGTTTACTAACTTAACACGTAGCTATTTTTTTTTATCTGAGAAGGTCTTTGGAGGACTTCGAATTGACCCGATACATTCAAGTTTATCGATGAATTTCAATGATTTGATACATATCGAAAGTTCGATGAATTTCAAGAACACTAAAATTCGATAACTCAATAAAATTCGTTAACTCGACCAATTTCGATAACTGTAAAATTCGATGGCTCGATAAATTTCGATAACTCAAAAATGTAAAAACTTTGGATGCCTTTATAAATTTTTACTTTTGACATCTCCACATTTTTCGAAAACTATCTAAACATTTTGATAACTCGTTACACTTTCTTAAGGCGATTAAATTCGATAAGCAGTGATATGTCGATAAGCTTATATAACCTTGAAATTTCGATAAATGGATATATTTTGAAAATTCCATAAACTTCGTTGATCCAACCAATTTCAGTAGATCAATAATTATCGATATCTCTGTAAGTTGAAATAACTCCATGCATTACGACACCTTGATAAATTTCGTCAAGTCTATAAATAATGATAGTTCAATAAATATCGATAACTTGATACATTTCTTTAACTTGGCAAATTTCGTTAATCCCACACGTTTTTATAGCTCGATAGATATTCGTAAATTTGGACAGCTAAGTTTCTGTGTCTATAAATTTCGACAACTCAGTAAACAGTGATCAGTTGGAATAATTCGATACGTTGCGATAATAAATTTCGATGATTCGATAAATTTTAGTAACCTTTATGGCTGATTTTAATTCGATTCCTATCGGAAAATTTCAACTCTGTTAACCTAATTCTTATGTATTTCTCATTGTCTCAATTTTCGCCTTTATCTCAATTTTCGTCTTTATCTTCACTTTTGCCTTTTTTGTCTTCATCGTTATCACTTGTTTCTTCATCTTCATATTTATCTTTATTTCAAAGTTTAATTTCAAATACGAAGTAAAACAAAATGCGAAACAGCTTAAATTGTACAGGTAGCAAAAACAACCATACACAAATATGGAAATTTTTAAACGACGATTTTCAACCAATTTCGAAACTATAAAAACTCTCCTCATCTACAGAAAATTACCTTTGCAACGGTGTTTTTGGTTTTGAAATCGGTAACTTAACCTTGGTCTTCATCTTTGCTTTTATCTTTCACATCTTTGCTTATATCCTTTTCTTTTTCTATTCACGTAGATGTCATGTCATGTGTTGTCATATCCTCTGATGTCATACCATATGATGTCATATCATGTGATGCCATGTCATGTCATACGATGTCAAATCATGTGATGTCAAGTCATGCCATATAATGTGATGTAATATCATATAATGTCATGTCACGTGATATCGTGTGATGTGATATCATATTATGTGATGTAATATCATGTGATGTGTTGCCATGTAATGTGATCACATTCCATGTTCCGATTAGTATATCGATAACCCTGTTGATAACTGTGGCGATAAAAATACCGATAACAATATCCATAAAGATAGAAAAATACAACGATTGGAAAATCGATGAATTCATTGATAAATACAACAATCTTCAGTATCGATTATTGTACATATCGTTAACAATATATATGACTAAATCGATAACAAAATAAATTATTTAATCGATTATTATGCCGATAACAATATCCATTATTGTATCGATAACAATATCGGTTTTTATATCGATTGAAATAGCGGTTATTTAATGAATAACAGTATCGATAACAATATCGATTATTTTATCCATAGCAATATCGATTATTATATCGATAAAAATATCGAGTTTTATATCGATAGCAATATCGATCTTCATCCTCATCCTTTTCTTCATATTTATCTTTATTTTTGCGTATTCCTCTTCACCTTTACCTTAAAGTGTTTAAATTTACTTTGATCTTCGTTTTTGCCTGTACCTCTAGGCATCTTTGTTTTTGTTTTTGTTCTCAAACCGCTAAACCGCTGAGAACTATTTCCATGTGCATTATTCCCCTTGAATTTGACAATTTACTCCCAACCAACCAACTGCCCGTAAAGAAGTTTCACTTCATAAATTCAAGAAATGTTCTTACCCTTTTAGTTACTCTAATTCTTATGTATCTGTCATTGTCTTCATTTTCGTCTTTATCTTCACTTTTGCCTTCTTTTTTTTGACTTCATCGTAATCATTTATTTCTTCATCTTCATATTTATCTTTATTTCAAAGCTTAATTTCAAATGTGTAGTGAAACAACAGGCGAAACATGTCAAATTGAACATGTTGCAGCAACATGTATACACAATTCGAAAATGTTTAAACGACGGGTTTGGCCGTAATTTTCAACCAATTGTGAAACCATAAAAACACTGCTCAACTAAGGAAAAATGCGTTTCCAACGGTGTTCTTGGTTTTGAAATCGGTTCGGTAGAATCGCCAAACGAACGGAGACAAAATTTATGTTAGCGTATTAATATATAGATTTGGCACTCTTTTATCCTCAATAGGATAGTTGGCAGCCCTGATTGGAAGATTTCTGCTGTGTTTTGGGGCAACAACTTGTCTGCAGTAAAAAAGCATATAATTTGTGTTTCAAAAGTGTGTGAAAACCAATCAATTAACTTATATGATCTCGGTTCCGATATTAAATAATCAATAATTGTTTATACCCGCATTTTGGCACATTGGCTCGTTGAATGTACCATCTAATAAATAGTGTCGTCATTCTCCTTAGCTGCTTTTAAATGATGTCGTCACAAATTTCTGGCGGAGACATGAATACAGTGTAAGAAAATTTTTACTCTATAATTGTTTCCTTATAGAAAGGTTGGTTTCTTTTCCACCTTAAACATTCCGAATTCGTTCAAAATATGCTAATTTAAAACAAAGAATTCTTTCAGTGTTCCTCCGGGGTTTTTGGACATGGACTTCAATTTAATAGTGTTCGCTTTATTTTTGTGGAAACGAAACATGTTTTGCAAGTTATGGATCATTTCTACACTCTTTCTTCAAATATTTCTCGTATTCCAGCTGTGCGCAGGCGTTTAGTTTTTCGCATATTCGTAATTTAAATTATTTTAATAAAATCAATTGGTGGTAGTTCATGATTGTGTGTGGATTAATATCACAACACTGAGGATTTGACAATAACCTTTTTCATCTATTAAAAAACAACACTTACGGGGCAATGTTTACTCTAAGAACAACATTTTTTTCTATGAATCGACATACTTTAAGCATTTTTGACGCTGTTTCCATTTGAATGAGGAAATAATGTCAAACCACTTGCTTGTAAATGCATTTATATTTTTATTATCCCTGAATAAGACTCAAAAGCAAATCATAATAAAGTTTTTATATCGCATTAAAGGTAATAGATTGTACAGCGTGCCGACGAATAACTGTTACCCAGTCCTTTATAGATTTTGCGAAAAAAGTATTTTGTTGCTAATTTTCCACAGATTTTACTTTAGTTCTATTAATTAGTTTTTAAATCTTAATCGCTATTTACATTTGCCAGCAGTGCAAACTTTGAGAGAAAAGTTCGTTTGGCACGTAGGTCTTCGTCAGTTAATTTAATCCATATCTTCTGTAACCATATGCTAATTTTCTTCATTTTTACTCCCTTATACTCCCCCTTTTGTCTAACATAAGGCCTCATATTCAAAAATCCTATAGACTCGGAACTGGTGACTAGGACGGCCATTCAATCGACCAACTTTATACAGTTTTTTCTTTTTTTGTATTTTTTTTCATACAACGCCTAAGAAAAAATACACCTGAAAAAGACTTGCGTGCCAAATGAACTTTTATCTCAAAATTTAAACTGCTGGGAAATGTTAATAAGGATTAAAATTTAAAGACCAATTAATGCAACTTAAGTAAAATTTGTGGAAAATTAACAATAAAATACTTTTTTCGTAAAATCTATAGACCTTTTTATTCCTCAAAAAACCGGGGTAACCGTTATTCGTCGCCACGCTGTACTTTCCAAATAATATAAATTTCTTTTGATTAAGCACTTTTTCAAAATAGGTTATTTAATGAAAAAATTATGACATCTTTTTCGTTTGTTAATTTTTTGGCTTAAAAATATAAAAAGGCGTATTTATTTTATACATACATCAGACAAATTAATTCTCTTTATTTTAACATCATTACTTTTTAATCAGCTATGGAGTCCATATTTTAAAATATCAAAAATTTAAATTTAACCTTTTATGTCTTTATTTTTTACTTGCGTCAGATAATTTTGGTATAGATGAAGTAAGTGTAAACAGTAGGTACTATCGTTCTGCATTTTTAGTTTTTCCACATCTAAACGGTTGGTAAACTCGATGTATGTGCCAATTTGTTTAAGCAAATTAAACTTAAATTCGAATGTAATAAAATGGTAATGCTCAAAATAAACTTTATTTGAGATAAGTAATTGGCTAACAAACATATTATTAAATTAGGTAATATTTTGTTTTGCAATATTAAAACAAATTGCAAGGACTATTGGGACCAGGGATTTTGCGAATATTTATTCGCATTCGTTATGCGAATGATTCGCATCGACATTCTATTCGCATCAAGTAATACGAATATTTTGCGAATGTGAATATGCACATGGGCAGATAGCGCAGTTAACGACCACTAAGCACACAATCGCATATGTTAAACGTGGTTCTAATTTAACGGGTACCTCATTCTACTAGCATTCAATGGGCTACAAAACTGCATACTCAGAATCTAATTAAAAAACTAGAAATTTTTACGAAAATTGTTTGCATTTTTTTAATTGCTTAAATTTCTAAGGCAGTGGTACTCCATCGGTACATTTGTGCAGATTTGTACAATTTTATATTTTGTAGTCAAAAGATTGGTACAATACAGCGATCTGCTATTGAAAAATTTCAACAAATTATTTTTCGTGATTGGGATAAACACTTCAGTATTCACACAATTGGGATACGATTTGCACCAAATTTCGGCAAATAACCAATCGTGTGACATATAGATGGGCCCAGGATAGCGGGCACCCACGGTATTGATTTAAAATTGGCCGGGATGGGCGGTATCGGGAAGATCTGTAAAAATATGGTGGGCGAGACGGGACCAAAATCCGTTCCCGACACTTCCGATAAAAGCGCAACCCCCGCAAATTCACAAAACAAAACTAAATAATTGGAAAATACCAGATCTTTCAGTATTATTTTTATTATTTAAAATTAATTCGAAAGACATGAACATCCTTCGATCGGTTTGCAAACCGCGCCACACACGTTTAAATCACAACTGATCGTTTCAATTTGTTGTCCGTTTGTAGCCTGCTTTAGGGATGGATTCGGGACCCACGGGACCCGCGGTACAATTCTTAAAAACGTCGGGATGGGTGGGTGCGGGACTTAAAAATCGAATTTCGGGATGAGCGGGATCGGGATTAAATATTTAGTTCAGTACCCATCTCTAGTGTGCACTGCTTTTAACCTTGAATTTATACGGATGATGTTAAAGAATGAACTATAAAAAACTAACCAAAATTAAATAACAACAAAAACAATATTTACAACTTGTCAAAATTTGGTGCGGCTATAATTTTGTCGACTACTGTACATAAGTTGACTATGATTACTGCGTCGTGCTATCATAGTAGCACAATGCCACTAATATTTGACTTACAAACAAAATACGGGAACAAATTTCAACCGTTTGTGTGAAATATTTTATTATTTTATTATATTATATTTAATAAAACTATGTTGAAATAAAAGTGAAAATAAAAAAAAATGTTACCATAATTCCCCCCCTGGCTACGTCCCTGCGTTGTTGCATTAATAGTTACATATTTTAGTTAATTTTGTTACTTTATTCGTCGAAAGTGAGCAATTGTTCAGTGCAGCCGGCCTTATAAACGAGCCTCTAAAAAATCGGAGAAAATGCAGGAAAATTACTTTTTCTTAAATGTAATATGCCCCTTTTGAACTTTGACTACTAGATTAAAACACTGTATAGGTTAAGCACTGATGCAACGTTCTAATAATTTATAAAACGATGACTTAAGGAGTGAAAATAAATTTTTAAAATTGGAACATTCAAAAGTAGAAGTGTTTTTCCAAAACACTTTTTATTTTATACTAGCCAATGCCCGCTGGCCAATGCAAAAGAGCGTTGCAAAACAAAATTAGTCTGTAAAGACAAAATTTTTGATTTAAGTTGAAACCACTAAGGCGCAGTATCCTCCGCACACATAGGCCAATAATAGTAACGCTGTGATACCATATGGAATACCAATCGTTTTCGGTGTCATGAGCTTTACCGATGGTCTTATTTCCATCTGTGTGATCTCTGCCAAGCATGCGTAATCTGTTTGTATGATCTTGCAACTACAACATTGGTGCGATGCGTATGCCAATAACAGTTCTTATAGGGAAACTCAAGAGCACAGAAGTGCGTTTTCTGTTATAGGAGGACCAAGAATCCTCGCTGTCCCACAGGATGAAAAGTTTTCCGGTACATTGCTAAATAAGCCGTGTGATCTCTTAAGTATCTTTCAAATGAAGCACGGTGATCTTTCCTTTTTAATTCGCCACTTTTACAATTCGTGGTAAAATTTATGAACTGATTTCTGCGTAGATGCAAGACCGCATGATCGTGCATGAGGGCGTCAGAAAAACTTAACCCGATCCTTCATTTAG
>NW_023464727.1:0-10196 GCF_013731165.1 Rhagoletis pomonella
CTTCTTTTTTGGCGCTGTAACCGCCTAAGCGATTTTGGCCGAGTTCAACAAAGCACGCCAGTCGTTTCTCCTCTGTGCCAACTGACGCCAATTGGAAACGCCAAGTGAAGCCAAGTCCTTCTCCACCTGATCTTTCCATCGCAGTGGGGGCCTCCCTCTTCCTCTGCTACCACCAGCGGGTTCCGAGTTGAATACTTTCAGAGCTGGAGCGTCGGTGTCCATTCGAACGACATGACCAAGCCAGCGGAGCCGCTGTATTTTAATTCGCCGCACTATGTCCATATCGTTGTAAAGCTCATACAGCTGGATCGTCTGCGGTACTCGCCGTCGCCAACGCGTAAAGGACCGTAAATCTTCCGCAAAATTTTTCTCTCAAACACCCCAAGAGCCGACTCATCGGATGTTGTCATTGTCCATGCTTCTGCGCCATATACCAGCACGGGCATGATGAGTGACTTATAGAGCGTGGTTTTCGTACGTCGAGAGAGCACTTTACTCCTGAATTGCCTACTCAGTCCAAAGTAGCACTTGTTGGTAAGAGTGATTCTACGTTGGATTTCAATGCTGACATTATTATCGGTGTTAATGCTGGTGGAAATTCTCTACTTTCTCGAAACTGTAACTGTCAACAGTGCCGTGGGTGCCAAGGCGCGAATGTGCTGACTGTTTGTTTGATGACAGGAGATACTTCGTCTTGTCCTCGTTTACCACCAGACCCATGCGCTTTGCTTCCCTATCCAACTTGGAAAGGCAGAACAGACTTCGCGGTTTTTGTTACCGCTGATGTCGATGTCATCGGCATAAGCCAGCAATTGGACGCTCTTGTGGTAAATTGTTCCTGAGCGGTTCAGTTCTGCAGCTCTTATTATCTTCTCCAACATCAGATTAAAGAAGTCACATGAAAGGGAGTCGCCCTGTCTGGAACCCCGTTTTGTGGCGAACGGCTCGGAGAGGTCTTTTCCAATTCTGACGGAGCTGGAGGTATTGCTCAACGTCATTTTACACAGCCGTATGAGTTTTGAGGGGATGCCAAATTCAGACATAGCGGCGTATAGGCAACTCCGTTTAAAGCTGTCAAAAGCGGCTTTAAAGTCGACAAATAGGTGGTGAGTGTCGATCCTTTTCTCGCGGGTCTTTTCCAAGATTTGGCGTATTGGGAATACCTGGTCTATGGTGGATTTGCCAGGTCTAAAGCCACACTGATAAGGCCCAATTAGTTCATTGACGGTGGGCTTCAGTCTTTCACACAATACGCTCGATAAGACCTTGTAACCTATGCTTAGAAGGCTGACTGCGGTAGTTGGCGCGAATGGCGGGGTCACCTTTCTTGTGGATTTTGCAGAGCACACTTAAATTCCAGTCGTCGGGCATGCGTTCATCTGACCATATTCTGCATGCACCTTATCAACTCCTCGCCGCCGTACCTGAATAGCTCAACTGGCAGGCTGTCAGCTCCAGCGGCTTTGTTGTTTTTCAGGCGCGTTATTGCTATACGTACCTCGCCATAGTCAGGCGGTGGAACGTCGACTCCGTCATCATCGACTGCGGGCTCGGGTTCTTCTTCTCCACAACTTTCCGTGCTGCTACCATTTAGTAGGGCGGAAAAGTGTTCCCTCCATAATTTAAGTACGCTCTGAACATCAGTTACTAGGTCGCCATTATTGTTCTTAGAGGAGTACGCCCCGTGCTTGAAACCTTCCGTAAGTCGCCTAAATATCTGGAAAGATTTTCGGGCATTCTTCCTGTCGGCCAGCATTTCAAGCTCTTCGCACTCACGTATTTCGGCCTCTCTCTTCTTATTGCGGCATATACGTCTCGCTTCCCTCTTCAGATCTCTATAGCGGTCCCACATAGCGCGCGTTGCGCCCGATCGCAGCGTGGCCCTGTAGGCGGCATCTTTTTTCTCTGCAGCTTCCTGACACTCCTCAACGTACCAGTTGTTCTCGAATCCGACTACTTCTTCGGCGGCGGTACTTAATGAGCGGGAAATGTGGTTCCACTGCTCGCATATGTCGGTTTGTTGAAGAGTGCTCTCTGAGAGCAGGTGTGAGAGTCGAGTAGCGAAAGCGCTGGCTGTCTGTTGTGATTGCAGCTTTTCGACGTTAAGCTTTCCTTGCATATTTGGGCGCAAATTTTTTGCTGCACAGAGGCGGGTGCGTATCTTGGCTGCAACAAGATAATGGTCCGAGTCGATGTTTGGGCCTCGGAGTGTGCGTACGTCTAAAACATTGGAAGCGTGCCTTCCGTCTATTACAACATGATCGATTTGGTTTCTCGTTTTTCGATCCGGAGACAGCCAGGTAGCTTGATGGATCTTTTTATGCTTGAACCTAGTACTGCATACTGCCATGTTTCGGGCCCCGGCGAAGTCGATCAGCCTCAATCCGTTGTCGGACGTTTCGTCGTGGAGGCTGTATTTTCCGACGGTGGTTCCAAAGATCCCTTCTTTGCCCACCCTGGCATTGAAGTCGCCAAGCACGATTTTGATATCATGACGGGGGCAGCGCTCGTACGTGCGCTCCAAGCGCTCATAGAAGAGATCCTTGGATGCCTCATCCTTCTCTTCCGTCGGGGCATGGGCGCAGATGAGCGAGATGTTGAAGAATCTCGCTTTGATGCGGATTGTGGCTAGACGCTCGTCCACCGGGGTGAACGACAGCACTCGGCGACGGAGTCTCTCTCCCACCACAAATCCAACTCCGAATTTGCGCTCCTTTACATGGCAGCTGTAGTAGACGTCGCAAGGCCCCAGACATTGTTTGCCTTGCCCCGTCCAACGCATTTCTTGGATGGCGGTGATGTTAGCTTTTGTCCTTACGAGGACATCAACCAGCCGGGCAGAGGCACCTTCCCCATTAAGGGTCCGGACATTCCAGGTGCATGCCCTCAAATCGTAGTCCTTTAAACATTTTCCGTGGTCGTCATCATAAGGGGGGGTCACATCAGAGGCTTTGCCTTGCTTCTTCACTGGAAGTGGTTTTTACGTGGCGGGACCCAAGCCTAGCGCACAACCCATTGCTGGGACGGGGGTGGTTTCGCAACCAAATACACGTTTATATAGCGAGCCGCTTGCTCCAAGCAGACACCCGCTTGCAGCCGCACCTACTGTTGAACAGACGCTGCAGACTTCAGTGAGCCCTTAAACCGAATAAGTCAGAGTGGCCCCACCGACGCTCCCTCTCTTTCTGCCGTGACCCAAGGCTCCACTCGGATTGGTTACCGCATCTCGCACATGGGTTGCTCACGTTGCCCAGAGTGCGCGAACGAAGACGCAAGAGTCGGGATTGAGTATAGCCATGCAACTGTAACTGCATACCCAGCGCAATGACTATACCACATTGCACTAACTCTTCTTACCGGTTTTTTTTCTGGCAGGCTGTAGGTGTGTGTTTGGCAGGCTGTAGGTGTGTTTTTGGTTCAGTGTGTTACAGCCCTATTCCAACGCCAATGAGAAAACTCAACGGCTGACTTTTGCCTTTACTACTGCGCCAAATTTATTTTAAGCTCTCTAATGATGACAATTGTCATTGTTATTGTTATGACCTACTAAGTACGCGACAACGACGAAACAAACTGCGTTTAGGCGCAGTAATTGCGACAATAGTCATACGATGAATTTTGCCAGTGTTGCATGAATAGGGCTGTTAGTGTATTTTGACTAAATTCCCTGTGGGAAATGGAACTACTTTAAAAGCAATTTAAAAATGTACTTTTTTTCGAACTACAAGTGGTAGGATTTCTTCCATTTTGCATATAAGCAACTAACTTTATTATCATGGCTATGCCCTAGGCGAAAGTCAACTATCGAACTCTGCAATTTATTTCAACTAATTTAAATTGCATTTGGTTTAAAGAACTTAAACGTCAGTATTTTTCGTTTAAATACGCTTTCATTCTGCATGCACTTCACAGATGCTTTTTCATATTTAGTAGGCAAAAAAATATAATTTTAACATGTTGCCTCTGATGGGATTCGAACCAGCTTTCAGCTACAGCTAGACATGTAACTGTGCTTTCAAATGTTCAGTTTGAATTATGTATGTGCAAGAAGCAAATCGATTGTCCGACTCTGCATTTGATTTCAACTATTTTAAAATGCATTCGGATTAAAGCACTTCAAAGTCAGTATGTTTCATTTGAAAGCATCTCTTCGTACTTTCATTCTGCACTTCACAGATGCTTTTTATACATCCAAGACATAAAGGGTTTCTTTGGGTAAAAAGAGTATAAAAATTCGAAACATTTACTCACTTCATTTGTTTCAAAGTAGTTTTTCAATTAGTTCATTTTAAAAAATATCACTTGTTTCCATCAGGGTTGTAATACAAATGGAAGGAATTGTAATAGAAATGAAAGAAATTGTAAAATATAACAGCTAATTCCAAAAAAAGATAGGTGATCGATCTCAGTTGTAGGCATTTTTTGGCAATCAGTTGTTTGTGTTTTTACTTAGGAAACTGGACGAGCGCCACAATAACTCAAAATATAAAACGTCTTTTCAGCAAGCACATTGTAAACTCCTTATATTTAGGCAACGTGCCACTAGGGGCCGTTTTCACCATTTCTGGTTAACACTAATCCCCAGTTAAACATCGTTACCGACATTACTGACTCCATGCATGTAACATTGTGTCGATGCATATAAATTTGTGTCGATAACGTGGCAAAAAATTTTAAAGTCCGGTTACTACGCCCGTTTTCCAAAATTTTATCATAAACGTACATATTTGCTGGTAAAGAATTGCTGCGAGTATAGGGCTGCCAGATATCTCTGTTAACAAACTGGGACACTTAAGGGTGAGAAAGGCCTCTCGCTCCCTTCCCTTTCGTTTCGACAAAAATTAGGTACGTAGTAAAATTTTATTTTACCAAACAAAAACAAAAACATAAAAACTTGAGATCATGAGATCATTACAACTTATACCAGCAAAACAAAATAATTTATCACAACTAAAGCACAGAGAATTTTTCACAATGCATGTACCTTTTTTGTTTTTTATATACGTTGCTGCCTCTTGCTCTTGGTCTCTTTTAAGAGACCAACAATAGTTGAAGAGAGTTGCTTTTTCTCACATAACGCTGTTCAATCTTTAGAATTTCCTCGTTCATCGCTTATCTGGCCCAAATTTGATGGAAACATATTCAAATGAGCATGCAGATGGTGCAATTTAATGAACATATTGCAACCCATGGCATGGTTGGCAGACAGCATGTCACTTACTACGTGTTCATAATGTTCACTATTTTGGTTCCCAAGAAAATTTTCACACACAGAATAAAAACCTTTCCAAGCATTTGTTTCAAAAGACGTCATTTGTAGTAGCCAATTCACGTCCCTAATCAGTTCCCGTATTTGTGGACCGACAAAAATACCTGTTAAAAATATAATTTAATTTCGTTGTAAATCATGTAAAAATACCCTTGTACCTTCTTTCAATTTCGCGTAACTAGAGGAATATTTATGCTAAATATTCTTTTCACCAACTACAAATGACGCACGTGGAACCCAATCTTTTTGAACGCAGTGCAGGCCAGTTGCTTGGCTGTCCCATTCAGAAAAATAGCATGAATATTTTGGGTTACTACCCTGCATGCCATTCAAAATTGTTAGTACTTTGAAATCTACTACAATTAGCCACTTGTGAGTTTTGTAATCTATGACGTTTAATATTTCAGCCATTCTGTCATAAGATTATTTGATATCAGTAGCGTAAGCCAATGGAACTGATAGAAACATCAGTGCCGAATTTAAGCAAAGGCTACGTAGTCGCCAGCCACATGAATATTAAAAAAAGAAACAAAATTATAAGAGTGAAAAAATTATATCTATACATAGTATAAAGGAAAGTCGAGATTCTTTGTACGCGGTAATCTCGAAAACTACTAAGATTCGTTGGATTACAAAATAAGATACCAAATGAAAGGTCCTGGCCTTCGCATGTAAAAAATCTTTCGCTTTTTGAATAGGGTTGCCACCTATTTAAAAGTTACTATCTTCTATACATAGTATAAAGGAAAGTCGGTATATTTTGACCAAGCTAATCTCAAAAACTACTGAACCGATTTATACGAGATTTGTGAAGTATAATCTGTATCGATAGCAATAATATCTTTAGTACTTTAAATTCCTATAGGGTTGCCAACTGTCTAAAAATTATTAGATCTGCACTGAGTAGGGTTGCCACTTTTTAAAAATTATAAGATCTTCGTCGTTTATCGGACTAAAAACTGAGGTACCAAGTGAATGGGTGTGGTTTTTGCATGTGGAATGAGTGGGGTTGAGACCAATTTAAAAATTATGTATGTATAATGCGCGAGGGCATTTTTTGTTAATGACATTAGATTAGCACAATTCATTCAATTTAAAAAAACGAGGTGTCAAAGGAAAAGGCTTGACCTTCCGATTTGTAGTAAAGTTTTATTTTTCGAAGAGGGTTGCAACCTGTGCGAAAAATAAAAAAAATGTGGGTTGTTCGTTAAATTACAAGAAATGAGGTGTCAAATGAGGGCTTGGCCTCCAGATGCGCAATTATATATTAACTTTTAGCAGGGTTGCAACCTGTTTAGTTGTCAATCGCATCTTATTTAATATCTACACATTCATTTAAGTTCTAAATAGCTTATTTAGTTTAGTAAGGGCCAATTTCACAGTGCGTAGTTAACTCAGAATCAGCAGTTTTTCAGTACAAAAATCCTTTGTTAACTGCCTATCCTAGTTAACTGTGAAATGGGCCTTAAGCAAAGGAAAATGCGTCGTTTCATCGAGTAAGCGGCAGGCAAACAAACTATGCGTGCCGCCGCCGGCACAGCCACTGGGACAAAGTTAATACCACCCACTCGCGCGGCGGGTCGCAGTTTCGACAGCCTCGATCTTATGGCAATTTCTTTTCTAAAAAAAAATTTTGCATTTTCCTTGCAATAAGTCATTGTGATTACAAATTTGAGGTGTTACTTTGGGTAACTTTTGTACTTGCTATGAGTATAACGGCCATACTATTTACATACAACTTTGGCGTCGATTTAGTGCTCGGTTCTTTTGTCAACACAGTGAATTTGTCAACATTCAACTTTTCAATAAGAAAAATTGTATATAAGTTATAAAATATAAATAAAGAAAACTTTAACAAGTAAGAAAGTAAATATCCGGCGCAAATATTAAATATACATACATATGTTTTTCACCTTTCCGAAAGCTACCGCTACATGGTAAGCCGGGGTGTATAAATTTTGAGTAAATTAGCGCCATTAAATTTCGAAATATTGAAGTTTCAAGCATTTCTGAAATTTATCGTTATATGAAAGGCGGCCGTAATTTTAGTCCGATTTCAATCATTTTCAAAGTTTTGCTTTTATGTGGCAAGCACAATAACCATGCCGAGTTTGGTACAAATTGGTAGAACGGTTATAGAGATACATATGTATATGTGATCATAAGTGGGCGGTGCCACGCCCATTTTCCAAAATTTTATCATAAACGTAAAGAATTGTCGCAAGCATCAATTTTGAATAAATTAGCTTTAATATTTATTGATTTATCGAAGATTTCGTATTTCTCTAATTACCGTTATATAAATTGTCAGCGTGGTTTTTGTCCGATTTTAAAAATTTTCGGCCACTTGGTATGTTGTACCAAGGAACTGTGCGAAGTTTGGAAGATATACACGAGGCTACGTCCATTTTCCAAAAATTTATAATATTCTTATTTGTTATCTAAAAATTATTGTAAATATCAATTTTCAGTGAATAATCTTCAGTAGGTACTAAAATATCGCAGTTTCTGTATTTCTGAAAACTACAGTTATATGGGAGGTAGGCGTGGTTATTGTCCGATTTTTACCATTTTTAATACCATCCGCCCTACGCCCGAAAGAAGTACACGTACCAAGTTTCGTTAAGATATCACACTTTTAACTTTAGTTATGGTGTGCAAAGGCGGACGGACGGACAGACTGTCACCGCCTAATCGATTTCTAATTTCATTCTGATCATTTATGTGTACATTTGTCTATATCTATCTCGATTCGTTTTGCCTGATACAAACAACCGTTATGTGAACAAAGTTATAATACCCTTGTGCACAAGTGCGCTCGGGTAAAAAAACGGTGGCTGTGGTGCAAGTGTTAGAGAATTTGAGCGCACCTAAAATTTTGTAGCGATACATGGCGCAATAAGCAGGTGAATTAAAAAACAGCTTTCTCCTTTATGTTCTGTCATTAGTAGTAGTACACTGAAAAAAAAATCAACCAAAAATTGGTTAATATTACCAAATTCAAACTCGAAAAAGAATCAACGTGATTTTTGGTTTATATTAACAATGCCTTGGTTGATATTTTCAACAATGATTTGGTAATATTAACCACTCTTTTGTTTATATTAACCAAGCTTTTGGTTGTCGATTTTTTCGTTTAAATACGCTTCTGTTGTGCACTTCACAGAAGCTTTTTCATAATATACAAATAGTGATGTTCCGATACGAGTACATATGAGTAAATACTCGAGTACCTCTACCAAGTACCGAGTATTTTTTGTACTTCGATACATATGACCAAGTACTTGGTGGGTATCGAGTACATTGTGCAAGTATTTACTCGGTCGAAAAAATTATGCAACTCTAGTCAAATTAGTAAAGTTGCCACAAGTTGGATATACGAAGTTTGACACCTAAAATTTAGTTCGATTTCTAGCGTGTATGTATCCCCGCCGCATCCCATGTGCTGAAGCTTTATGGTATTTCATACAACAATAGCCTGCGTTACGCAGGAAAAATGCGTATATACACTGAGGAGAAAACGCGTTGTAAAAATGAAAATTTTTTATTTGATTACCGTTTAAAAATTTTCGTATTTAAATCAAGTGAAAAGTGTTCAAAATTGAATATTTCCATTAAACATACACTATGTATAATGGAAATCGTCAATTGAAATACGCGCGTATTAAAATGAAGTATTTTTTACTGCGCGGATGGCGTTTTGTACGTCTCGGATGCTTTTTCATATGTACCCCGTAGGGAAACCCCGAGCTGGTGAACCAAATTTGTAGTTCCGTACTACATGTTTATCGCCAAAAACGACCCAGTCCGATAGTAACTAGATCGCCACCAGTTCAAATGCAGCGAGATGTGGTACTATTAAAAAAAAAAAACAATTTTATTTTCAGAAACCTATATCTAAAATGACGAATTTAGAACTGGTTCGAAACTATAGAAAAAGGGATGCAGGACGAACTTGATCTCATCTGGCGAATTTTGAATTAGTTCGGAACTACCGAAAAAGGGATGTAGCGGGAGCTTGTTTACTTTAAATAGATTTTTGCTTGGCTTTCGTTAAAACGCGCCTTCAGTCTGCACTTCGCAAATGCTTTTTCATAGTTTGGTAATACAAACCTAAAATTTTTGTTAACATTTTGGGACCTTCTAACCAATACCAGCCAGCACCTCTGCAAATTCAGCTACAGCCAAAGGTATGTAAACATGTTTTCAAATGCCAATTTGATTTACATTCATTCAAACAAATTTGGTTTCAGATTGAAAACACATTTCTTTAAAACGAATTAAAAATCTCGACCATGGTAACACCAAAAAGACTGTTTGAAAACATCTTGTTACTTTTTTCGTCTGTCGATTTTATAACTGGTTCGGAAATATAGAAAACGGGGTGTAAAGCGAACTAGATCCCATCTGTCGAATTTAGGACTGATTCTGAACTATAGAAAAAGTAATGCAACGGGGGACAATTTCCAATTCCTATGACATCGCCGTGTTAAATTCGCCAGTTGTTTGCATGCAAAAGAGATTTATCGCGAACTAGTAATGGGGCTATATGTACTAGAAGCGCACCAGTTCAGACCTAGAGATTATCCCTACAGGGTAATTAAGAAAGTATATGTATACAAAGAATGCACAGCGGTAACAATACATACACACATACACACATACATGGTACATGTTTATCTGTACAAACCCTGCAAAAAATGTGACTAATCCGGGGTGACTCCGGGAGCAATCGCAGAGGAGCATGCGACTAATACCACTTTTGATCTCTTTATATGGAATGAACTGTTCGCTTTTGTTCGAGCATGTCCTATGAAGAGACTAATTGTTCACCTTTATACCCGAATGGGTATAAAAAGCGACTAGTCACTTAAAAAAAGATAAAAATAAAAATTTGCGCCAGCTGAGATTCGAACTGGGGTGCTCA
>NW_023464728.1:0-10192 GCF_013731165.1 Rhagoletis pomonella
TTTATTTTATTTTATTTTATTTTATTTTATTTTATTTTATTTTATTTTATTTTATTTTATTTTATTTTATTTTATTTTATTTTATTTTATTTTATTTTATTTTATTTTATTTTATTTTATTTTATTTTATTTTATTTTATTTCTTTTATTTTATTTTATTTTATTTTATTTCATACTATTTCATTTTATTTTATTTTATTTCAAATAATTTATTTTATTGTAAGTAATTAAAATTTATTGAGTTTAATTTTATGAAAAAAGTCCCCAACAACTATATTTATGTAAAAATAATAATTAGATGCAAATTATACTGGCTGCGGGACTTGAACCCTCGACCACTCGGCTCGTTAATCAGTATTACTGTCGTCGGTCAGGGTACAATTTTGATCAGTTCATCTGCGCCGTTAATCCGAATGAAAGTTGCCGTCTGTTTATGCTTTTAAAAACCAGAAAGTATACAAATTTTTGGCGCATATAATATTTATTATGTATTTATTGCAAAGCAAAAAACATACAATTTTGTATTAACAATTATACAAATAATAATAATCGATTGGCGCTTACACAATGTGTTAGTGTTTTGTCAAGCTTCTCGTCAACACCCTGAAATCAGGGTAAACCCTGATTAATATTGTATTACTGCACAGTTTCACAATACCTTTTTTGTATTTACTTTTGCCATTTTTTTTTTTTAATTTTTAGTGCCATAGAATCCAGGCAGAATCATGAGCAGGACTGTCCGTTAAATGAAATTTGACCATTCTGTGGTCAAAAGTATTTTGTTTACAGCAAAATGATTTAGATAAAATTGAAAATTTTGTATACTAACTAATTTCCGCTGGTTTCCTTAAAAATTCAAGTTTTCTATAGTATGCATAAACATAAGTACACCAATCTTCGTTTTTTCTTATTTTTTAAGTTCAAGGCTTCCATATTCGATTACATATTTTTCCGAATTTTAACAAGCGAAAATTTTGCAAAATTGGTATTAATTGGCAATTAAAAACCTATTAATAAAACACCAAGGATATGTTCTCAGTGAGCTACCTAAAGATATACATATATGTATGTAGAAATACCGCTGATAATTTTTTATGGAAAGTGATTTTATGTAAATCTCTGTTCTTACTTTATTTTTTCAAGAAAATAAGTATGCGAGTAGCGAGAGTAACGCAAGCTTGCTGTTGTATTAAAATTTTCGCAAACAAATGAAACGTTAGTACTCTTGTTCGGATCTAAGAAATATATTTAGCGTCCGTAACCTTTGAAAAGCAGCAAAAAAAATGTTAACTTCACTTTAGACCATTTGTCACAACTTATTACATAATTTTTAGTATAAGAATTAAAAAAAAACAAGGGTTTAATTAACTATTGCCAATGTTCTCAATTCTGCATTAATTTCTTTCGAAATTAGGGAAGCTTTTTGGAAGGTATGTTTACTACAAAATTTCTGTAATATTAGGAAAAGTAGTTAGCAGCAAATCCTTAATAATTTGCTATGTAATAGATCGATTAAACAGTACATATAAAAATTTAGTATAAGAAGACGATATATAGTTATCCATTGGCATTATCAACTATGGCCTAGGTGGATTTTTGTTTTTTTTTAGTTGTCTCTTTTCAGGATATACCCTTGCGTATGTATGGGTGCTTTAACTAAACATAAATACATACATATATTTGCGTACAATCACATTTTAGGAAAGCTATGCAGTAACGCACCAAACCAAGTTAAATTTGGCAGACAACGATCGGGAACCAACAACCATCCGCAAACTTTATTAGTGTGGCATAGTTGTGATCTGCGAGCCGACCTACCCTTCTGGAGTTGACATGGAATGTGCGCAGCCCCCTCAACTCAGTGCACCCACTTGATATCATCTCTGTTCATAAGGCAGACTGACTGGGCAACCATCAGTATGCATTGAATTAAAGCTCACATATATTCGCTAGGACGTTGTTTAGTCCAAATGCGCGGCGGGCGTGAAGGTCGTCCAATGGCACAGAAAGAAGTTTGATACTAAGCTGGAGTCTTCATTTTAGCTCGTCTCATACGAATTAGAAGATAGATAGATTTGTTTGGCGATATCTTATGGCCTCTTGCCGATAGCCATCCTTCACTTTCACAGCGACGCGTGTAAAATGGAGAAGCGAATTCAAAATCATTTTTATTTGTTGTTGTTTTTTTCTAAGTTTGAAGATATTTTATATTCTCATGACTTTTTCCGCTCTTCCATTCCCTATAATTTCAATGCTTTAATTTCCTTCTACTCCTTTGGAAGTAAGTGGCAAAAAACAAAAGACTTAAGGCGCGAACCCGAATTATGAATTTTTTTATTATAACAGCGTCATTTTCAGACCTTCGCTTTCCCGCAAAATCCTTCGAAAGAATTTTTGATAGAAAATTGTTTCGTGCTCACAACAAAAGTGGCTAATTTCAACCCATCAGTCATGCAGTTATCTGCAATAACGCCGTGGTCTGAATTCCAAATAAGCTTGATAGCGGATTGATCTGTGGCGATCGATAGTTGAGTCAGGCATTCTTCCTACTATCATCCAGAAGGACGACGGAGGATTTCTCGAGAAGACTGACGCAACTTCGGGAATTAGAGAGGCAAGTTGTTCCCAAACTGGCAACATTGTAGTCCAACTAGCAAGAAGGAGAAGATTTAAAAGCTTTAGGAACAGCTAAGTTGAACTTCATCATCAGAGATGACCCAGAAAAGCGCGCCGGGAGTGTAGCCTTGGGAAATTCCGCTAGGGGCTTAATAGCTCTGTACATATTTTGCACAATAAAACTCCTTAAGGAGCATTTTGATCGTTTTTGGTGCGTGTATGGTATGCGACCAAATGAAGGACTTCATTCGTAGAAATAATTGCATGCAATCGTGCAGCACCAAAACATTCGATCTACCTGCATAAGTAAATAAATATCAGCTGGTTGCGCATGTGCTGTAGCACGTGCTATACGCAAAGAAATCTGTTCACTTTTTCAACCGTTTTTTTTTTTTGGTCACATTTGGCCCGTTATTTAGCTGACTCGGTTATTGGCATGTTCGGCCCCATATGTCATCTTGTCTGGCATGCGCTAATCAAGCGGAAATTGTGAACGGTAGCAATCGGATAAAATTCGCTTGACTACGTGCATATCGATGGGGTTTATTTATAATGCAAGTAGGTATACTTAAACATAAGGATATATGTACATATGTATGTATGTAGACATGTGTGGAGGTAAGGCAGATTTATCCGAAGCAAATTTGATATGGCTTGTGCAAAGACAAGAGCCAATACCAGCTCACAGCATGCCACGCTATAAGGTCGTAAGTCAACTTGCTAGTAATGTCGGAATGAAGGCGCTTATTTATTTGTTTTTTTTCTTCATTTTTTTTTTGGTATAGGATTACCAACCAACAACAAGAACTTTGTGCCTAAAAACAAGTTGGCTTTTTACATTTTCTGCCTGGTTAAATATGTATATTTGTAGAAGCACACCCAAGAGGTAAACATAATTAAATGTACATACTAAATATGTGCATACGTATGTACGTATGTATGGGTGTATTTAAATAAATATGTACCAAGCCATTTCTTTTCCTTTTGCACTCATTGGTATGCCTTGAATAGAAAAGCGCTTCATATGTATCGGATTCTAGTAACCAGAGCACAGCAACGTGAAAGGACAAGTGGGCATCGACCACAATGAAATATGATCCATTGGCGCTGGTGTGGCGACCTCAATCACTGAACGAAAATCGTTTTCTAGCTTCACTCAATCGCAACTGTCATTTTTACCAAGTCTGTTTGCGTATCCTTGCCAATGGCATGCAATTTTGCGTACTTTCTTCGTGTAGAAAACAAATCCTGAACGACGGTAAAATACTTCACGTATATATTAAAATGTCTGTGTATGCACATGTAAATGTGTATGTATGTTTGTACGAATGCAGGTGGGAGGTGCAGCTGCCTTCTTAGTAACTCTTTCGACGTTTTGCGAAAAAACCAGCCCGTTCATCGCCGTCAAAAACCTTGTTACGGACTTCTATTTTGCCCAGTACAGTTTTTTAGCCATCTTCTACCCTTGACGCTGTTTTGTGTGACTCCAGGGCTATTAATGCTGCCCAGCTATCCGACAAGTTGTTCATAGTGGCACCCACGGTTATAGATTTCAATTGGGAAAATTTTAGCCTGGGAGGAATTTCAGCCCAGAGTTCTCAAGGAGGCCCCGTGCTCAGACACCAGAGTATATTTCATAATATGTTGATAAATCGCAAATCACAAAACAAGTGAAATATTATTTAATTTCCTGAAATTTATAACTTCATTTGAACTCTTTGAAATCATCCACTTTTTTTAAGCCTTCCTTTCTAGGGGCACAAAATTGTGAGAAAGGATATGAATTTTTGAAAAAAAACGAAATTTTGTAAAAAAAATTATATTATTCCATCTTATTTGTGAAGTTTGGTTTATTTAAGTTTCAACACGTTACCATTCTATTTTAAATAAGTAAAAATCTTGTTGAAAATTGGTTATTAAGATCCAGAGTGGTATTATTAAAGCCCATATTTGAAGTCATTTATTCTAAAAGAAGGTATTTTATATTTTGAATGACGATTTTGTTGTTCGCACGGTATGAATAACAATGTTTTACCGCTGGAATTTTCAATTATCTTCGATCGAAATGAGCGAAAATTTGCCAGCTTCATGCGCAAAGCATTTTTCTACTTCTGGATATTCATTTTTCCCAAAGTGAAAAGATTTTATTTGTTTTCCAAAGCTATGGGCTTTTTATTTTAATTCAGAAATTCCTTTAGCCAAGGGCAGGTTTTGCTATGGAAGCCGAACGACTTTCCATTATTCATGGCGGGCATCTGGATCAACTATATTGAAGTTTCTTTCATCACTGAAAATAGCGTTTTTCAATTCTTCCTACAAAAATTTTAATATGCGAAAAATGCTAAAAACCCATTTCGTGCCATAGAAGGGGCTGTGGTTTAGCGACACGATGTAGGGAGACAGAGGTGGCGCAATCAGCAGTACCGCTACTTTGTTCTTGGCGAATTTGACAGAATCAGTTGTTCGTGTGACGTCATTTTAGAAAACTGTTTGTATGTATGCAGAGATGTTTATATGTATGTAAATATGGCGACCTTCATGGTTTGACGGTTAACACTCTTTCTCTCCTCCATCTCCAATTGCTCTTTCCTATTCGTTGCTATCTTGACGTCATCACCCGCAGGAATGCGCAATCTTGTATTCTATCATTCTTGGTTTAGCGATTTATTTCCTCAACTTTATATCCATTCCTGTTATATTTCCGTGATCTTCTTCGGATAGTTCAATGCCACGGGATATTATGGGCCATAATATGACTAGGGAAAATGATAAAACGAATTTTTACAACGTTTCGTAACCGTTGAAGAAACATGCATCCATCACAGCACAAAGACCAAGAAACAATCGATAAGTGCACCAAAGTAGCCGAAAGTGGGTCTATAGGCCAAAGTTTATTGGTATGTACGCGGTGTAATGCACATCGATTACTTTTAAAAGGGCAAAACGATCACTCGCGAATACTACTCGGAGATTTTGGTCAGATTCAATATTGATTTGAAGCAAAAGCGACCACAATTGGCCAAGAAAAAATGCTCTTCCTTGAAGACAGTGCACGGGTGCACACGTGTGTAGTCACCATAGAAAAAATCCATCAATTAGGCTACCAACTCCTATCCCATCCACCATATTCACCAGATTTATCACCCAGCGACTATTTTCTGTTGCCAAACCCAAAGCAATGTCTTGGCGGAAAGAGATTTGGGTCGTATGAAGACGTCATCACTGAAGCAAACGCTTTTTTTGAAGAACTTGAAAACCCTATTATTTGGAAGGAATTAAAAAAAACAAGTAAAAAAGTCTAAGTTCGGGCGGAGCCGAACATTAAATACCCGGCGCAAGTATTAAATATATGTTTTTCACCTTTCCGAAAGCTACCGCTACATGGTAAATCGAGGTGTATCCATTTTGAGTAAATTAGCGTCCTTAAATTTCGAAATATTGAAGTTTCAAGCATATCTGAAATTTGCTGTTATATGAAAAGCGGCCGTAATTTTAGTTCGATTTCAATAAGTTTCAACGTTTTGCTTCTATGTGGCAAGTACAATAACCACACCGAGTTTGGTACAAATTGGTAGAACGGTTACCGAGATACATATATGTGATCATAAGTGGGCGGTGCCACGCCCATTTTTCAAAATTGTATCCTAAACGTATTTCTTGGTAACGAATTGTTGCAAGCATCAATTTTGAATAAATTAGCTTCAATAATTACTGATTTATCGAAGATTTCGTATTTCTCTAAATTACCGTTATATGGGATTATTGTCCTATTTTAAAAATTTTCGGCCATTTCGTATGTTATACCAAGGTTAACAACTGTGCCAAGTTTGGAAGAAATTGGTGCAGCGGTTACCAAGATATACACATGTAACCATAAGTGGGCGTGGCTACGCCCATTTTCCAAAAATTTATAATATTCTTATTTTTCGTCTAAAACTTATTATAAATATCAATTTTGAGTGAATTATCTTCAGTAGTTACTAAAATATCGCAGTTTTTGTATTTCTGAAAATTACCGTTATATGGGAGGTAGGCGTGGTTATTGTCCGATTTTGCCCATTTTCAATACCATCCGTCCTACGCCCGAAAGAAGTGCACATACCAAGTTTCGTTAAGATATCTCAATTTTTACTCGAGTTATCGTGTGCACAGACGGACAGACGGACGGACGGACGGACGGACGGACGGACGGACGGACGGACAGACAGTCACCGCTTAATCGATTTCTCTTTTCATCCTGATCATTTATGTATACATTTGTCTATATCTATCTCGATTCGTTTTGCCTGTTACAAACAACCGTTATGTGAACAAAGTTATAATACCCTTGTGCACAAGTGCGCTCGGGTATAAAAATAGTACATATATATTTTATTCAAAAAGTCACTAAATTTTAAAATTTCCCTCACAAAGCAAAAAATATGAAAATCTAAAAGACTACGGACAATATCAGTGAAAACATTTCCTTGAATTGGTCTCTTTCTAAGCTGGGACGTGAACTGGTGGAAAAATTTGGTCGGGAGTTAAAAACAAAAATGTATGTATTTTTTGTGTTAAATTTAAATTTTAATTTTTAAATTTTTTAAGTCGGACGGATTTCGTAAAAAAAATGATGCCTTGCCTCTGATTTGCTTCAAATTTTTTTTATGGATTCTATACATGAAATAAGCCAACACATTAACATCAAACAAATTGATAAATTTGGGAAACAAAATTACTGTTTTACATTTTGGCACAAGTAAATTGCTTGGAAATGTAAATTCACCCCGATGCGATGGGTATTTTGTACTAAAAGCAACTTTTCAGAGCGTTCCGATAGCAATGTTATTTTGTAACAAATTTATCATCAAACGGTGGCTTTAAAATTTCTTTTATATTTATTAATTAAAGTAAATTCATATATTTGTGTTTATTCGTAAAATTTATGCATTAAACGAAACTTTATTCTAATAAATTCTAAAGTTTATTTCATTAGTGCTGAAGAGCAACCGTGCGTGCTACCTAAAAGTTCACCTCTGGAAACTTTATCCCGATAAAGGACTTCACCGCTGTCTTTTTTTTTACTGAATATACTGAGCTCATTATATACTCGTCTCGTCATGACGATATGAATACATGACGAGGACGAGACGACAAAAGTACTCAGGACCACTTGCAAATTTCTGTTCAACAATTTCCGTTCACAGTTTCGCTCGAACGGATGGGCATTTTTATGCTGGAATTTAGAAAGTACAACAAAGGCCAAATAAGTATTTACGTGCATAAATATATGTCAACATGCAAATGTACATACATACAAACATATATGTCATCCGTTCAATCAATTTATCATAAACAAAAAGCTCTTCTTCAAAATTTATGTCTGTTTTCAGATTGGCAAACACATGCATGCATGTGTGTGTTAACGTGTGGCTGATAAAAAGCGCATATTACAAATATTTGAACTCACATTAGGGTGGCCAAGCTAATCTTTAGCCGCTTAAATGTACTTACACAATGCATGTATCTACTTGCAGTTTTCTGCAATGGCATCTGTCTGGTTGTGTACGTTTTGGAAAAGTATACATTGTCAACATTTTGTAGTTGCAAAGCAATTGACGTATGGAAGTCAGCCTCTTTTGGGAGAATAATATACTACTCAGACAAGATCGTATATGTTGCCTAAGAAATATGTATGTATGTACTATGTAAAGATATGTCTTGGCTTTACACATTGCTTGTTTCCTATTTACCCGCAAATTTAATAAAAAATGTAATAATAATAATAATAGATTCTCGACCGACCTCACCCATATATGGATTGAAACATTACAGATGTTGAATAATCGAACCATTAAACATTTCTCTTTGTCCTATGGCACCCTACTCTGCGACTGCAACCTACTAAGAGTACCAGCTGTTCGTAAAAATGCTCTAATTCACGATGGTCACTACAGGCATAGGAGCATAATGTGACACCTCTATTTTTGACCAAACTAGTTCCTTGAAACTTCGTAAAAGACGTTTTATTTCTAATTCTTTCCGGTCCAAGTTTTTACAGCCCACCATTTATGTCAGCATATTTACTTCAATCGCACCCTAATCCACATATATACGTACATATTTGTATGTAAACCTACGAACATATGTATAAGTATGTATGTACATATACATAATAGCTGCATGTGTATGTACATGTAGATGCACTAAAGAATATTCGGCGTTCAAACATTGCCAGGCGATGATGTTTTAATAAGTTTTCGTCCGATAAATGCAAATCATGTCGTCGTCGCTGCCTTTTCACACCTCAGGTATTTTTCGTGTCAACTGTTATAGCCCGAACACAATGAAAACGTTGAGCTATGGACCACAGCTGTCAAATTATTTTGCCCACATATTCTTATGTAGATAATTATTTTGGCGTCGACAGGGCTGCGCGACGACTGTGGTTGCGGCCAGATTAGCTCTATTTCTATTTTTCCAGCGACAGATAAGGTTCTTCCTCTTCTTTTATGTCAAACTCATACAAATTCATCATGAATCGCTGCGGCGTTCAGAAAAAATCATGTCGCCATCGACAAAGCGTTTAGATAACAAATTGGAGGCTGTGGCCTGTAGCTCGTCGTTTTCAATGTGTTCAGCACTTAAGTGTCCCTTCTTATTTCAAACGGGTTCTCAGTTCGTGGCCAGACTATGTAATGTATGTATGTACATAAGAGTGTTGGTGCATCAGTTTATTGGATGTTGCCAAGCATCGACAGACCTGTCAAGACATGCAATTTGTTTTAACACATCGTTATAACCATAACCTGAGTACGACGCTATCACCCAGGCCAGCGATCCAATCAATTAGTCAAAAAAGTACAAAATGCATCCGTCAGCATCTCATAACTAGTAAATTGGTGACCGGTAAGCGTGGTTTGCAATTATCACCTCATGATCTTCAGCGCTTGTGTCCCAATTGTATTTACAGGTCTTTATATTTTTTGTATACTATGTATGTATGTTCATATGTAAGTACATATTTATGTGTGTGTATGCAAACTACTTCAATGTACAATTTCGATTCAAAAGTCGAACACCGATGCACTCTGATGCGGCTTCCTTTTACCCAGCGCCGTAATTACAGTCTGCCATAATTGTGCGCCATTTAACACCTTGTTGACGCAGCATCTAATTATATGGTGTGAGATCGGTGTGTAAGCATAACATATATACATATGTATGTAAGTATATATGTACATGCTTTGAGGACCACGCGAAATATTGCAATGACAATTTCACTTTACAGCAGTCACACTGCACCCGGAATTAGTTTTGTAAACTCTTTGGACAGATGCGTGTAAAATTTACATTTACCTACATATGGGTATTTCCAATCTGGCGTTACGTGACGCACGTATGGCATAATGTTAAAAAATAAAAGAATTGAAAAAGTCAAAATTTTGAAAAGGTTTTTCTAGATTTGCATAGCAATTAAATGGCCCCTTATTCAGTAAAAAAAAATTACAACTGTTGGTAGTAGCGATTTAAAGGTATATACAAAAAAAAGTAGTGGAGTTTGGCTTCTATTACAAAATTGCAAAACTCTGCGTAT
>NW_023464729.1:0-10182 GCF_013731165.1 Rhagoletis pomonella
ATGAATCTAAAATCTACAACACATCTTATTCAAATCTAAATTTTTTTGCGGATTCTACCACACTCAAATAAAAAGAGTTTGCACACTGGATGTAAGTAATAATTTTTATCTTTTAAATTTTCCTTTATTGATAACGAGATATTACCTCAAGAATAACAAGAAGTACCTCATTTTACCAGATTTCAAAAATGTACCAAATCTGAAAGTTATGTACCAGTGTACCAAACTGGGAACAATGTACCAAAAAAGGTGCATTTCGGCCAAAATAGCAACCGTGTTCAGAACTGAGGAATCGTCTACTGCGAGAATGGAACCTACATCTAGAAAAATGCATACAGATATGCAGAGCAGTAGAACTGCCAGACATGCAAATAAAGATGATCGGTGAAGATTCCAAAATACACGTGATCAAGAAAAAAGTCGAGAATGACGTGGCGACCGGAAGTTCTCGGAAGCAGACTTGGACGGCGAAAACAGCAAGACGTATAGCGGCAACAAGGCAAGTGGTGGCGCTGGCAGGAGGACGTCATCTTCGTCCAACCCGCAGCGCGCGTGCCAGAAACGCGGACGGATAAAGTATGTAACAACTGTAAACGAAACAAGTAAGAAAGTCTAAGTTCGGGTGGAGCCGAACATTAAATACCCGGCGCAAGTATTAAATATATGTTTCTTCACCTTTCCGAAAGCTACCGCTAGGTGGTAAGCCGAGGTGTATAAATTTTGAGTAAATTAGCGTCCTTAAATTTCGAAATATTGCAGTTCTGAAATTTACTGTTATATGAAAAGCGGCCGCAATTTCATTCCGATTTCAATAATTTTCAGTGCTTTACTTTTATGTGGCAAGCACAATAACCGTACCGAGTTTGGTACAAATTGGTAGAACGGTTACAGAGATACATATATGTGATCATAAGTGGGCGGTGCCACGCCCATTTTCCAAAATTTTACAATAAACGTATTTCTTGGTAAAGAATTGTTGCAAGCATCAATTTTGAATAAATTGCCTTTAATATTTACTGATTTATCGAAGATTTTGTATTTCTCTAAACTACTGTTATATGGGATGTGGGCATGGTTATTGTCTGATTTTCTTAATTTTCGGCCATTTAGTATGCTTTACCAAGGCCAACAACTATGCTAACTAGTTTGGAAGAAATTGGTGCAGCGGTTACCAAGATATACACATGTAACCATAAGTGGGCGTGGCTACGCCCATTTTCCAAAAATTTATAATATTCTTAGTTTTCGTCTAAAAATTGTTGTAAATATCAATTTTGAGTGAATAATCTTCAGTAGTTACTAAAATATCGCAGTTTTCGTATGTGCGAAAATTACCGTTGTATGGGAAGTAGGCGTGGTTATTGTCCGATTTGAAAAATTTTCGGCCATTTAGTATGCTGTGTGAAGGCCAACAACTGTGCCAAGTTTGGAAGAAATTGGTGCAGCGGTTACCAAGCTATACACATTTACCATAAGTAGGCGTGGCTACGCCCATTTTCCAAAAATTTATAATATTCTTATTTTCCGTCTGAAAATTATTGTAAATATCAATTTTGAGTGAATTATCTTCACTAGTTACTAAAATATCGCAGTTTTCGTATTTCTGGAAATTACCGTTATATGGGAAGTGGTTACAGTCCGATTTCGCCCATTTTCAATACCAACCTACCTTGGATTAACAGAAACCTACATACCAAATTTCGTTGAGATATCTCAGTGTTTGCTCGAGTTATCGTGTACACGGACGGACGGACAGACGGACGGACAGACAGACATGGCTTAATCGATTTCTCTATTCATTCTGAGCATTTATGTATACAAAATTAATATACCCTTGTGCAAAAGTGCGCTCGGGTATAAAAATCACTTTGCAAAATTAAAACAGTCAGAGAATCGCGATGAAAAAGTATACTCATTATATGTCGGTAGCGTGGAGAGCTCTAGTAATGAATTAGATTGAACCGAACAAATTACATTAAATAATTTTTGCAAAAATGAGGTAAAGCTTGACTCAGATGCTAGAGGCAACTTCATTCCAATAAGTAAAATAATAAGTACTAAACTAAAAAATACTAAGATTGTTAAAACTAAAGTAAAATTAACTGCATATGGTGGCCAAAGTATAAGTGTTATTGGCAAATGTTGTTCAAATTGTAAATTTGCAAATAGAGAAAAGGCA
Organism: Rhagoletis pomonella; assembly: GCF_013731165.1. Lineage (NCBI taxonomy): Eukaryota > Metazoa > Arthropoda > Insecta > Diptera > Tephritidae > Rhagoletis > Rhagoletis pomonella. The sequence goes on from NW_023464729.1 coordinate 2,180, forward strand.
GATTTTTTAGAGTTTTTAGCACAGTAATAAACCTTTTCGCAGTTTTTCACCAACTGGTCCCCGAGGAGTATTTTTGGGATGTGTGCAGCATTTTCGTTTTACGCGCACGGCAACACTTACTGTGGGGAATTTCGCCTCATGATTGGAAAAAGTTCTTTTCGAGGATAAAATATATAAAATGTAGGTTAACTATAAAATCAATGCGTAATTAAGAATAATATCAATAGTTAAGTATATAATTATTGCTTGTATTTCTTTAAACTGCAAATTCAAATCGTAATTATAGTAATGAATGGAGTTTTCTTAAATGTAAGTTTAAAATCAATAAAATATCCATTGTAAGATTATATTCTTATGAAAAACGAGAATTTTGTCAATTTATCAAGGAAAATTCTAAGTTTCCGAATATATTTCAGTTTTTATTCCAAAACAAAACAAGGTTTGTATAGTTATAGACTCCAAAGCCTGCCAGCGCATCTGCCCAGAGAGCTCACTAAGCACACCCAAGTTTGAGCAACCATTACCCGGACCTCCTCAAAAATACTCCACATCAAAGTATAGAATGCCACAAATATGAATCATACACACATACAATAGTAATTGCTATGAATTACTACCGTATAAACTCAGGACACGCATTTGCTTGGAGAGTCCGAAGGTTATGGTGGTCATAAGTTCAGCCAGCACATTCTATGGTTTACTACCCGGAGCTGCTCCAACATGATAGAGTAGATTTTAGTGAGGCTCACATGCCACTGCCTCTGGCTACACGCTGGATATCGGAATATTGCAAAATAAATAGCAATTATCTCGTTAAACTGACAAGAAGAGTGTTTGTTTACAAAATTATCGGTGCCACTCTGCCATAGTACGGTTGTTGCTCCCTTTCATACCACAGTAAGCAACTCTGTTAACAACAGTTAACAGTTAAGCAACTCTGAATCGGCAAAATTCATGCTCCTTCTCATTATCAACCCTGATCAGATTTTACCCCCGAGGAGTACTCAACAAGATTTATTACTGTATATACTGTGGTTTATAGTAACCGAAAATACTGATAACCAGCCAGTGTTAATAGGTTTACCTACTCTGATGGAACTTAACATTGCGCAAAGAGTTCACAATATAAAATCAGATGATAATGTATCGTCGATAGATAACATATTAAATAAATATAAAAAAGTATTTAAAGGCATGGATTGAATTACCAATTCCAAATATGATATTCAATTAAAAGCCGATTCCAGACCTATTATTGCAACCTGCAGGAAAATACCAATTACACTAAATGACTCAGTTAAAGAAGAATTGTATCAAATGGAAAAAGTTCCTGAGCCAACTGAATGGGTTCACCCCATAATAATCAGCAAAAAATTGCTCAGATCAGAATTTGTATAGATCCAAGTGAGCTTAACGGATCTATTAAAAGACAGCATAGAACAATACTTACCTTTGATGAATTGAGCATAGCAGGAAGTAAAATTGTTTGCGTGCTTGATGCAAACAAGACATTTCACCAAGTAGTTACATGGTGACAATTATCACCCCATTTGACAGATATAGATATCTAAGAATGCCGCTTGGTATTAATTCTGCCACTGAAGTATTTCATGATTGTTTCGAGGAAATCTTTAGTGATATAGAGGGCGTTGACATTCACATTGATGTTAGGATAAGAGGCAAAGACCATAAAGAACATGATGCTAGACTAGAAAAAGTTCTAGAAAAAGCTGAAAATAGGAATGCCAAATTTAAACTAGATAAATGAAAAATGAGTATCAAAGAGGTTAGGTAAATGGGTCATATTTTCACTGACCAAGGCATATAAATTCACATAGACAGGGTGAAGTCAATTGTTGATATGAAACCTCCCAAAAACAAAACGAACTTGAAACTGTTCTTGGTATGATAACGTACGTATCAAGGTGTTTAGCGACTAGAAATGCTGTGTAAAGGTAAGACCACACTAAGCGACGCGACACTGCAGCGGCACTACGCGACACGGCGCAACACTTTTTGGTATATCGCACTGAAACTGCAGCGGCGCGACTCTTCGCTGCAAATTTTTTAATTAATTTGTGTCAAAACCTTCAAACAAGATGGATGCCAGTGACGCTGATGTAATGTTAATGCCATTTATTTTTACTTTCCTTGGCGAATTTTTCTCAAATATTATGTTTCTTTACATACAATTTTCTTCTCGAATGAAATGCATGTGAATATTCACTCACAATTGGAAATCCAATTACTTCATGTTAAAAATATAGTACGAAATGTTATGTCGTTCCGCTAGGTATACCGCACTATGCGGCACCGGAACTGCGCGACACCACGCGTCGCGACGTATTTGTCTAGTTGGTCAACCTTGCCGCGCAGCGTCGCGTAGCTCCGCTGCAACGTAGTGCGGTATGCTCCATAAGAATACATGCAAAGAATATTTTGCCGCACTGTGTAGTGTCGTGTCGCGTCGCCTAGTGCGGTCGTACCTTTAAGGGAACTAACTAAGAAAAATGTTCAGTGGAATTGGGAAGAGAACGCGTACCAAAGCCTTTGTAGAATAAAATAAATTTATCATGCAAAGCACCAGTCCTATAATACTATAATGTAAAAAAGCCAGTGGTGTTAAGTGTTGATGCGTCCTAAAATGGCCTAGGGGCGCTACTGTTGCAAAACAATTTACCTGTAGCTTATGCGGGCAAAGCATTAACTCAAACAGAGCAAAGATATGCCCAAATTGAAAAAGAAGCCCTTGCCATAGCGTTTGGCTGCATAAATCTTTACCAACAGATATATGACAAAGATATTATATATATATATTTAGCCACTAGAGGCGATATTTCAAAAATTTATAAATGACTGTCCGGCCAGATTACAGCGCATAAGGCTCAGGGCCGGTTACTCAATGTCTGGTTAACACTAATCTCCGGTATAACATCGTTATCGACGTTACCGACTTCATGTTATATGCATGGAGCCGAACACGTCGATAATGATGTTTAAACGGAGATTAGTGTTAACCAGGCATTGAGTAACCGGCCCTCAGACTACAAAGATACAACATCACAGGCAAATACAAGCCTGGTAAAGATTTGTTTTTAGCAGATGCGTTATCCAGAGCCTACTGTATCTATGAAGAGTTGGATCTACAACAAGAAAGTGAAACACAAGTTTGCTTATGGGCTGTTTTTGCTTACGCGTAAAAGCACATTTAGCGCATTTAGCTCTAAATGCTACTCTAAATGTACATTTATCCATACAAAATTCCTCACCTAAATGCAATTAAATGAAACTCCATTTTTGCATTAAGAGTCTAAGGGCCGTTTGCACCATGTCTAGTTAACGCTAACTGGAGGTACATCCTTCAGTTAAGCACATCCACTGCTTTATCGATCACATGTTATATGATGGGTGTCGATAACGTCGATAAAGATGTTTAACTGGGAGTTAGAATTAACTAGACATGGTGCAAACGGCCCTAAATGCTAAAAGCAACCCTGTGATCTTCCAAAATTTCCACGATTCGAACATGGTTTAGGGCCGTTTGCACCATGTCTAGTTAACGCTAACTGGAGGTACATCCTTCAGTTAAGCACATCCACTGCTTTATCGATCACATGTTATATGATGGGTGTCGATAACGTCGATAAAGATGTTTAACTGGGAGTTAGAATTAACAAGACATGGTGCAAACGGCCCTTAAAGAGAAAAAGTGGCAACATTACGTTTTCGAGTATACAGTTGCTCGCTGCGTTTCAGTGATCGCCGATCGAGATTTCTTTTATTTTGCATTACATATTTGGGTAAAGAAAAGTTAAGCAAATTCAACATCGATGTGATGCTGATAGAAATCTGGATCAATTTGTGACCAACTCTGTTTGGTTTGTTTCCTACCCTACAAGAATTGTGTGATGGAAACTAATACATTCTCATTTACCTTACTAACACATATACAAATTTTGCGTTGGTTAAAAAGAGACAACTAAATAATGCCATAAGTCGGAGGAAGACGGAACACAAATGTTTACATCAGATTTTTCACACTGCCCTTTAGAGTTTGATAGAAACTTGTATTTAGCCAGTGACAGAAATCTCTATCAGTCTTGCCACTCAAATGATTTGTCAAATGATAGTCACTGTTCTTGCAGGGTAATTAAGTGAGAAAATTTTAATTGACAGCACCGACAAATGAATATATGTATACACAAACAAATGTTTGGTTATGGTTAAAACAATTCAAGTCTTTTATTGAATTTTTGGTTTAAAATTAATTTTTTCCTTTTCAGTAGGGTTTTAAATAAGAGACTGGAACACGGCTGTTTGCCAAAAGCATACGATTTCGAACTCGCGTAAATGTACATTTGCTAAATGCTATAGCATGAACGCTCTTCGAAAACATATGTTCGAAACTGCTGCATTAGATATGGAATCTTTTCCCATATCACTAGATAAAGAAACAGAGTCGGACAAGGAAGTGCAAATGCTAATGGAAAACGTTAGGCTAGGTTGGCCCACTAATAAGAGGCAGGTTTCCAGTATTGTAAAACCATACTACAACTACTCAAGTGAATGAAGTATTATAGATGGAATAATATTGAAAAGTAGCGGAATAGTAGTTCTAAGAAAATAAATGTTAAAATTAGTACATTCTAATCAGCTTGGAAAAGAAAAATGTAAAAATGGAGCCCGAGAAATTTTGTTTTGACCTCACATGAGCAAACAAATCGAAGACATGGTAGATAGTTGCGCAATTTGCATTAAATATAGAAAAGCTAACGTTAAAGATACTCTAATAACTAGGGACGTTCCGGATTTACTATCAGATATATGTTTTATAATAATTTTGATGATGAGATAATTTTGAACGAACATTTTCAAATTTATTTTTAATATTAACTAAAAACTCAGAAGCATTAAAATCTTGGGAAGTCTCTACAACTAGCTCACCAGGTAAACGTAAATTTTGTCCATATACCATTTCAGCTGCTGTGGAATCAATGTCGACTTTATATGAAGAACGTAATCCTAGCAAAATCAGGGATAAATCTTCTGCCCAATTTGTGGTATTTCCACGAGACAACAACGATGATTTCAATTGCTTGTGGAATCGCCCTACCATTCCATTAGCTTGCGGGTGATATGCGGATGTTGTGATCAGTTCACATCCTATGTACCTTGCTAACTCTTTAAATATACCAGAGGTAAATTGAACACCTTGATCTGTAGTTATGTGATTGGGTACCCCGAAACGCGGTATATACTGATTTAAAAATTTTATTTATTTATTTACAGCTGTTAGAAAAGTTTAAAAAACTTAAATCTAACCGAAAGGCGGGAACATAGCTTTGGCTGCTGGGGCCTTAAGCTATACTATATTTTATTTTTAATCAATGAGTTAAAAATAAGGCTATGGAGTGTACTTATGATAGTTTATACATATGTATGTATGTAGCAAATTAGTGTACTTAGATACCTATTGTTCCATTTGTTTATAAGTTTATAAATGTTTATATTTGATGGTAAAGGTTGGATAGCTTAAGGAATAGGATAATTTTTTGCATGTTTTCTAGGTTCGGGTTGGCGAGTAGTTCGGTAGGGGAGTCACTGAGGAAGATTTGTTGTCTTAGTGGTGCTAAGGAAGGGCAAAATTCAAGGATATGTTGTGTGGATATTGGTGTGTTAGTTTGGCAAATGGGGCAGAGCGGTGAAGTGTTTTTGTCTATGCGGTACAGGTGAGTGAATTTAGTGTGGCCTAGTCGGAGCCTTATGATTTTAATTTGGTCTAGCCTTGTAAGTGAGTCTTGTGGGGTATATTTAAGGTAGTTACAGTTTATGTGTTGTTTTTGGTATAGTTGTTACCAGTTCGATGCTAGTGGCAGAAGTTTTTGGTGTTCTATTTGGAGTTCGTTTTTTAGGAATTGTGTAATGTCTTTTGGGTTCGTGTTTGGAGTTGTTATGAGTGGCAGGCAAGCTGCTGTTTTGGCCGCTGCGTCTGCCAGTTCGTTACCCTTAATGTCAGAGTGTCCAGGTGTCCAGAGGAGTTTTATTTTTGGGCTATGTTTGATTAGAAGGGATCTGATGGAGCTTGGGTATGAGTCGTGGTTGTTTATATTAGAAATTGAATTCAGTGTTGAGAGCGAATCTGAGCAGATGATGAATTTGCCTTCTTTTCTTTAAGTATTTTCATTGCTTCTAAAACAGCTATGGTTTCGGCTGATAGGACGGAGGAGTAGAGGGGTAGAACTCCGGATTTGAGTATGGTGGTGTCTGTTGTTGTGGCATAGGTTGAGAGTTTATTTGATTGTGAGCCATCGGTGTAGATAAATTTGTGGTCTTTAAATTTTTCTTTGATTTTCAGGAATTCTTGTTTGTATATGGACTTAGGCGTGTCGGATTTATTATTAGTTTTGAGGGAGGTGATGATAAGGTTAGTAGGGAGTTTCCAGTTTGGTTCTAGGTTGTGTTTTTGGGTATAAAAGGGGAGGTTGAATCGGATGCGTAGGAATATATAAGTGTATTGAAGAGCTTAGCTGTGAGGTGTTCGTATTTGTGTTCTATCGTATGCATGTTTGCTTCTAGAAGCATATTTTTAATTGGGGTCGTGCGAAAAGCGCCCAGTTATGTACGAATAGCAAAGTTGAGTTTTTTTTTAACTATGTTCAGTGTAGATTTGGGTGAGTTCCCGAACAGGAACAGGCCATAATCAATTTTTGAAACTATGATTGCTCTGGTAATATTAAGTAGTGTGAGGGTGTTGCAATTAAATTTTGGGCTAGAAAGGCATTTAATGATGTCGAGCCTTTTTGAAAGTGATGTTGCTAGTTCGTTTAAATGTGAGTTCCATCTATAATTCTTAGTGAAGGTAATTCCTAATATTTTAAGGGAGTTTGTTGTTGGGATTGTGATGTTGTTTGAGTGTATGTTAGTTGAGCAGTTGTGTTTTCTACATATGTGCAAGTGCTTACATTTGTCTGATGACAGTTTGGCTCCAGAGTAGGAGCACCATTTGTTAACGTTTTCGAATAGTGCGCTTAGGTTATAAGTTTGGCATTTTTGTTTGTTTACTTCCATTATCAGGTGGAAGTCGTCGGCGTAAGCAGTCAACTTGATTTTTTTTTTCGAGCGCTATTGTGCAACAAAGTTTGTTGTAAGCTATTAGAAATAAGATAACCGAAATCGGGGATCCCTGGGGTATCCCATTGAAAAGGGGGTAGATGTGAGAGGTTTTGTTACCAACACGTACTAGTATTCTTCTGTTCGACATAAAGTTAGTTACGTAAGCGATTATTTTTGGGCCTGTTTTCCATTCTATGAGTTGGTCAATTATTGTATGGACGCCAATTCTGTCAAAGGCCTTCGAGAAGTCGAGGGAAATGTCGGATGTGTGGCTTCTTTTTGCGAGAGATTCCATTATCAGGTGGTCTGCATAGATCAGACAGTCTGTAACCGATGTCCCCCTTTTAAATCCGAACTGATTGGGGTGTATGAAATTGTTTCTGGTTACGTACCACCATAGGTGTTTGGCAATAATTTTGTCAAGTAATTTCGCTATGCAGGGATTAAGTGATATTGGTCGGTGTGCAGTAATATTTGTTTTGTTTTTCTTGGGTTTCCAAATTGGTATAACTAAGCTGGATTTATATGACTGGGGGATGTGGCTATTGAAGATGTTATTGAAATGTTGGGTTAATCTTTGCTTGGTAGTGTAAGAAGCGTTTTTGACCATGGAGTATGTTATTCGGTCGTAACCTGGAGTATCTCCTTTTAAGGTCTGTAGGGTCGACAGTAGTGCAATGCATGTAATGTCGGTTTCTATTTGTTTGGCTGTTGTTGTGATATTGTAGCTTATTTGTCTTGTTTTATATTTGTTGTCTGTAAATTCTTGATTGAAAGATGAGTCGTGTGAGATTTGTGACCAGTGTTGTGCGAAAGTGTTGGCCATTGTGGAAGAATACAAGTGAGATATCTTAGGGTTGACAGATAGTTGACAGGGTGTTCAATATGGC
>NW_023464730.1:0-10182 GCF_013731165.1 Rhagoletis pomonella
TAGAGTATAATTGCCTCACTTGTTCTACTAGCAAAACATTTTTTTTTTACCAGGCCAAATGTGATTTATTTTTGAAAGTTGAAACTATTAACTAAATCTCAATGATCAAAATGTTTATTATTCCATCAAAAAAAAATAGATGTAGTTTACAACTACTCAACACAAACATTTAAGATAAATAAATCAATTAATCGGCGTATTTAATTATAAATCTGTTATACAAACATATTTATGCAGCTATGCAGCTATGTTTCTGAAAGTGTTTCAAGGTGGCACAAAAGGCGCAAGACACAAAGATCATTTTATTAAAAAAAAAAAAACAAGTGCATTTGCGTGACAGTGCACACTGTCCACTCACTCAACTGTTGAAGGCAGCAACAAAAAAAAAATCGCTTTAGCGCAGCACCAGAAATTCTTTAGAGCAACTTTTGCACTTCAGCACCAACGAATTAAAAAAGTGTAAGCAACAAATGAGACTCAAAATTAAATTGTTAAACGAAAAGTAAAAATTAACCGCTCAGTCAGTTGTAAAGCAACTGGTGCAAGATAGTAGTAGTTAAGTGATGCTTCATGGTCAAGTGTGTTGCATGGACGCACGAACGGAACGGATGCTGATGGTCAACATGTTTGGTTGAATGGAGGTGTACTCATACTTAAGTAAGTATGTATGTAGATACGATTGTTTGTTCATGTTCTTCATATTGCTAATAAATTTGCTATAACTTTGATGAATATGTATTTATTTATGCATGTATATTAGACTGCATCACTCCCCATAAAAAAAAAATCGGTACTATTTTTCCATTGGAATTATAAAATCTACTATATTTTAAGACGTCCACCAAAATATTTCGGAAAAAGATTAAGATTTAAGTACGCTGGACCGATTTGAAAATACCTCCAAAAATGTTTTTTTTTATTATTAAAAATAGTTTCTTAAAAATTTTTTTTTGAAAAAATCGCCTCAAATGACAAAATGGTTTAAGCTTAAAATATTTGCATAAAAATATTAAAAAAAAAATTTAAAAAATTTTAACGGAATCGTAATGATGATGCTGTTTTTAACATTTTTCAAAGATTGGTATAAGAAAAACTTGAATACCTGAACCTAAACTCTTCCGATTTAGACTTAAGAGGTGTCATTGGAAAGGTATTTTCTCACCCTTTTCATTTATTTGCTAATAAACTTATTCAAAGGATGGAAGAGAAAGGTAGGAGAAACGAACGTCATTCAAACTTGAATTAACATGTTTTGGTATTCGAAAAAAAAGATGGGACACGAATGACGTTTCTTTTGGCCAGAAATAAAAACGGTGTGAAAATACCTTTCTACCGAGATCCCATAAGTCTAAATCAGAACATTTTTGGCCCAGTTATTCAAGTTTTTCGTAAATCAATCTTTGAAAAAAGTAAAAAAAAACAGCATCAAAAATCTCATTCTTACGATTCCGTTGAAAAGATTTTTAAATATTTTTATGCAGATTTTTTAAGCTTATTCTAATTTGTCATCTGAGGGGACTTTTTTTAAAAAGTTCTTTAAGAAACTATTTTATTCATAAAAAACTCCATTTTTGGAGGTATTTTCAAATCGGTCCAGCTCACTTAAATCTTAATATTTTTACGAAATATTTTGGTGGACGTCTTAAAATATAATAAATTTAGTAATCCCGGCGGAAAAACCGCAACTTTTTTTGGTGATGCAGTCTAATGTACATACATATGTGCTAGTGGTATACACAAGTAGTATGTAAAATAAATTCGCGAATAATCCACTTTTCATTCGAAGGCAAATACACTAGTTTGTGTAAAATAGAAAAGAAAATTATTTCATGCACTGCCGATTTCAAATAATTAGAACAGATATGGTGCTGCGAGTTTTACAAAATTTTTTATATAAAAAAAACCGCTTTAATAATAAAAGTAAAATTATATGAGCAGCCTGAGTAAAGATGGCATCAAACAGATGCGATACTACTAGTGCGATACGATATCATATTTGCTGCGATAACGATAAAAAAGCAAAGGCCCTCAGACAGGTGCGATATATAAATCACTGCGGTGCTTCATCTTTCTTACGGTAATCATTAAATTCCGAAAATTCAAATCGTAGCAATCTAGAGCTTTTGCTATTTCCAAAGAGAAGCACTATACAATTTGTAGTGATCTTAAAATGATCGATCGCTTTATAGGCCTAGGCCTGTGCGAATGGGATAGTCGAGATATCGCAAGCATTTGTACCAATAAAAAGCTTCTCTCATTAAAACCCTTCGCCATTCGGAGGCGGCATAGAATTGTAGGCCCCCCTTCATTTGTGTAAAAACACAAAGACGCCTACCACATCGATTTTGGGCTAAATGCAACTCAATTAGCTGTTTTTACGAATTTCCGGCATTTATATATTAATTAAACACGCATACATATCCATTTAGCCATCGAACTCGCAACGTATACGTATGCGTATGTATGTATATTTTCGACAGGTGTTTGCTTCCTCTTTACCCAGTTTAATAGTTACATTATTTATCACTTTTCCGTAATTGGAAAGTCCCTGGCATTGCTTACCGTTTCCTTCCATTAGCAACACATTCACGATACATAGTATACATTAAATATGTATATATACATATCGCAAGCGTTCTTCAAAAATGTATTAACTTAAAATTTTCGCTTTGCCAATAAAAAAATATATACATACATATTTATGTATGCGCTTTTATGAATTCTTTAGGGAATGGAGGCTTAAAATAAATTACTACAACATTTAACTTCAAATTTGGAAGATACTCGTATATGCTTTTTGAACATTTTTAGAGCATAATATCCAAAATTGCAAATTTTGACTTAATACACTTTTGACGATTGCTTGCGATATATGCATAGTGTACCTTTTACATACATACCTACAAACGAATAATTATTGCATTTAAGTGTGCAGAAAATTTTAATAAAATTTAATATTTATACGAATATTTAAGTCTACTAGCTTGAAGGTAGTTATACTTTCGGAAAGACATATATACATACATATACGAAACACATGTTAAGTTTCGTACATACGCATGCTTATACCACCTACCTTGCATGCAAAATGAATTCAAACATATTCAATGTACATATGTATGTACCTTATCTTAAACAACAATAACGATTTCAAACAGCAAGTATTAGCCAGCGGAAAGACTAAATGAATTTAAAATTTTATACGAATTTGTAAGTATCTGGTTAAGTTTTTTTTTGTATTTGTGGAAAGTTTTTTTTTCAATTTTATTTGCAGTATGGTTCGATCCTAAGTAGGGGGGTTATGGATTCATACGGTAACCACCAGCTTTCAAATTCATATAAATGAAATATATAAAAATTGCGTACATCCCACGTCTTACAACTACCAATTTATTTTAAAGAAATAACGGGTTTTATGAATATTTCCGGCCAACATTTCACGCCTTTTGGATATCTTTTTGAGAAACTATGCAAAAAGCCTTTTTTATGAAAATAATAATCCCTCATACTTTTAGGGATTGAGTGACACAATACGTCAGGTTGTGAGCGAGCTTTGTCCAGCTTTTGTGAAAGAGTTATCGAAAGTCAACTGAAAAAGATTTGGTCGCGCGAACGGCTCCATAGGGAACGTACTTATAATGTCGACTTACAAATTACACAGGTCAACGAAAATGGGGAAAAAATGTGCTACGGCAAATGTTTAAGCTGGTTTAGATACATATATGACAAAACTAAATTTAGTTTCAAATACAAATCGTCCAGGTTTAAAAAAAGATAGCACATATGTTGGGTTTAGAATTTAAGCAATTCGGTTCAAATTTTAAACCCAAAAATTTTCTATTTCGATTTAGATTTTAAACAAAATTTTCTATATATGAAACCTAGAAACTAGAATTAAAACATTTTGGCTTGATTTTTAAACAAATAGGGCCTATATTTGAAGCCACGAACTTTTTGGATTTAATTTTAAACCACTCATAGAAAACATTATTTTCTCGGCTGCTTGGACTAAAATTTAAACCACAATATATTAAAAATTGCTTAAAACTTATACAAAAAAAAGGCAGCAGCTCGGTAACCCAAATTTTTGACCGTGTAGATTTGTTTTGTGCGGATCACGAACCCGTAGGCATAAAGTTTCCATTAGTTCCAGATTTTGAGAAAAACCAGGTTAAATTGCCAAAAAGTCGCGTTTTTTTGAAATATTTGAGAAACTGATAGAATTGTATAGAACCTTCCACTTAGGCTGAAATTAAAGTTAAAACTCTCGACTACTATTCCTAAAAATACCATCTCTTTAAATTAACCTGATGGTCATTTATTGAACAGCTAAAACTGATTTTTACGAAGTTTGATTACCTACCGCAATTCAAAAAAAAAGGTGACCTTCCATTTAGGCTTAACTTAAAGCTTGAGCTTTCGACTACAACCCCCGAAAATACCATTCCGGCACCTTGACCCTAAGATTACTTATACTCATTTATTGAACAGCAAAAACTGATTTTTGGCTCAGTTTTTTTTTTTTTTATTAGCGCATTTTTCCATTATTTTTTTATTGTTCAATAAATGACTATAAGTGACCATAGGGTCAAGGTGCAGGGTTGATATTTTCAGGAACAGTAGTCGAGAGTGCCTCACCTCTCACCTTTTGTTTCTTCGCTAGAGTTTCTCAAATATTTCAAAAACCCGATTTTATTACACTTTGACCTCGTTTTTCATAAAATCTGGAGCTAATGGAACTCTTTATACCTACGGATTCGTAGTCCGCACAAAAAATCCATTAGAAACTGCTTTAACATTTGCCGCATCAAAATCAGTGTTGCCCTGTGTTATCAACTTTCCGCTGAAATCTATATCTATAATGCCGAATTTCGACTAGGCATTGAAATGACAAAAAATTGATGCCATTTAAAAAGTGCCATGTGAAAATTAACGTAATGATACGATCATTTATTAGCGCCCAACTTTGTCATTACAAGTAGTGATTGAATTTCAACGTCTGGGTGAACACCAGTTAAAAAAATGCCTTCCAAAATTATTTCATAAAAATACAATTTAAAAAGTGAGCCCTTTAGACCCCTCGGCCGTCAAGGCTAAAATATTTTTTTTTTACATAAATGTCGCAAATCATATGTTCATCAATAAGAAACACATGTTTTTTAAATAATCTTATTATTTAACAGTAATGTGTAAAATAGTGCTAGTACTAGTACCTATAGATACAAATTTTATCGAAATTTAAATACAACTATTCATATATTACTGTTATCTCGAAAAGCAATTCTAATATAGAGAAGTCAGGTTTTTAAATTTAGAATTCTATTTATATATGTACTTCAAAGTTACTATATTCAAGTTGTCCTTGCTAATTTTTCAGTGGCATTAGTATCTGCAGAACGAAAAAATCGTTTCATAGGTATATATGTATGTAAAATATATTAGCATCTTATAAAAAAACAACAACACCAGCAAAGATGATTTTTATAAAGAAAACAGAAAATCGATGGCCCTACATGTAGTATGACTTCGCAAAATACTTTCAATTATACCAACTTAAACAAGTGTGCCTGAACTGAAATGCGATGGTTCAATAGAAGTCATTTGGTACCAAGGTCTTTCTCCTTAGTAATTAACTAGTTAACAAGACTCAATTGAAAATTTTTTATTTGTTATTTATTTTTATTTTCGGGCATTTCATTTATATAGTAAGTATTGTATATGTGTGTATATATGTAGTGTGTCACCTTCATTTACAATTATCAGCGCAAGTTTAACGTTTACTAATTTGATTATATGCCAGGTGTGAAAAATCTTTAAAGCTGACAACAATTGCACAACTAAGTAACACTTGTTTGTAAATCAAATAGAAGGACAGCATCGGTGGTATTTTGCAAAGTGTATTTAGAGTTTTCGTTGTCATTGTTTTCGATGCGTTTTAAAGTAAACCTATTTAACTGAGGCCAAAAGTATGAAATGCACTAAAATATGCCTTGCATAAGTACTGAGACCCCTGCCAGGAATTGTGACTGAAAACTGAAAATAGTATTAAAGTCCTAAATGGTCTAAAAGAAAGCTGAGTGCTTGGGAAGTATTCAGAAAAAAGTAAGATTCAGCGCGTCGGATCACTAATACGTTATCATCTATACATAGTATAAAGGAAAGTCGAGATTCTTTGTACGCGGTAATCTCGAAAACTACTGAAGGGATTTTGACGAGATTTTCCCCAATATACTTTACATTTATAATTTTAATAGGGTTGCCACCGGTCTAAAAAACTATAAGATCCGCACCGTTCGTTGGATTACAAAAGTTGAGGTATCAAATGAAATGAATGGGCCTCTAGAAAAGCACAAATGTTTTATTTTTTTCAATAGGGTTGCCACCTGTTGATAAAGTTACTATCTAAAATCATAATAAGCGTTGGCATCAGTTCTGCACCGTCGCAGTCAAACGTAAAGACTTGGCTTCTAAATGTGCAATAGCGGATTATTTTTCTGAGTAGAGTTGCCACCTAATAAAAATTAAAAAAATTTTCACATTCGTTGGATTACAAAAGGAGATATCAAATGAAAGGGCATGTCCTTCGCATGTACAAAAAGATTAATTTTTTAGTAGGGTTGTCACCTATTTAAAAATTACTATCTTCTATACATAGTATGAAGGAAAGTCGAGATTCTTTGAACACGCTAATCTCAAAAACTACTGAACGGATTTAAGCGAGATTTTTAAGTACAATCTGTATTGATAGGAATATTATCTTTAGTACTTTAAATTCCTATAGGGTTGTCACCTGTCTAAAATATTATAAGATCTGCACTGTTCGTTGGATTACAAGATATGAGGTGTCAAATGAAATGGATGTTCCTCTAGAAAAGCAGAAATGTTTTATTTTTTTCAATAGGGTTGCCACCTGTTGATAAAGTTACTATCTACAATCCTAATAAGCGTAGGCATCAGTTCTGCACCGTCGCAGTCAAACGTAAAGACTTGGCTTCTAAATGTGCAATAATGGATTATTTTTCTGAGTAGGGTTGCCACCTAATAAAAAGTAACAAATTTTTCACATTCGTCGGATTACAAAAGGAGATATCAAATGAAAGGGCACGTTCTTCACTTGTACAAAAAGATTAATTTTTTGAGTAGGGTTGCCACCTATTTAAAAATTACTATCTTCTATACATAGTATAAAGGAAAGTCGAGGATCTTTGAACACGCTAATCTCAAAAACTACTGAACGGATTCAGACGAGATTTGTTAAGTACAATCTGTATTGATAGGAATATTATCTTTAGTACTTTAAATTCCTATAGGGTTGTCACCTGTCTAAAATATTATAAGATCCACACTGTTCGTTGGATTACAAGATATGAGGTGACAAATAAAAGGGCTCGGCGTTTAGAAGTTCAATAATGTATTACTTTTTGAGTAGGGTTACCACTTTTTACAAACTATAAGATGTTCACCGTTTGTTGGACCAAAAACTGAGTACCAAGTTAAAGGATATGGTCTCTGCATGTGAAATAAGTTTTTATTTTTTGTTTAAGTGGGGTTGCCACCTATTTAAAAATTATGTATGTATAATACGCGAGGGCATTTTTTGTTAATGACTTTAGATTTGCACAGCTCATTCAACTTAAATAAATGAGGTGTCAAATGAAAAGTCTTGGTCTCCAGATACGCAATTATATATTATTTTTTTAGTAGGGCTTAGTTGTCAATCACACCTTTTTTAATATCTACACATTCAGCGCGTGGCGAAACCTCGCGCATACGAGGCCGGCTAGTTTCCTTATAAAGGTGGAAAAATATATCTATGAATTTTCTATGTGAGTTAAAAAATTCAATTTACATGGCTATATAGTAGAGTTGGATTTTTTAGTTCAATTTAAAGATTATTCACTTCTAGTTCTTCTGAGTCTTAGTGCGTTCATCTTATTGAACTATAGTTCTCCTAATTGAACTAGATCGGTAGTAGAAACTGAGTTACAGAACAACAAAAATGTATGTTTTATAACACATATATATGTGTAAAAGAATGAGTTAACCTGTAAAGTGAAAAACAAATTTTTTCTACATGTCGCTGATCCTCTGCAATAACGCCAAATTCGGTCGTCTGCATTCATTTGTCTTTCTCGAAAATCACAAAAGAATGTTTGGCTTTCATATGGCGTTTCAAATTTCCATGAGAGCCATCAAAAATGCTTATGGAAATTTTTTCAATTTTGTCTTCGAAATACGTCCAAATTGCCCTTCGCTTTGGCATCTTTTGTTAAACAATAAGTCCCAAAAACTCAACTCAAATATTTCCTTTTTTACGCGAATTGCACTAAGCGATGTAAAACATTGGTTATTCAAAGAAATCAAATTTCTGCTTAGCGCGAATTCCCATCAGTTATTTCTTTATGCCTTTTCAACGATTTCACTCACTTTAATGAATGTACCAATGAACTAGTTCAATTAAAAGATCCGGCTCTTTCGCTCTTTAGTTCAAAAATATCAAAACTGCATATTTATATAAAACAAACGATTTTCTTATGTCATGAAATTCCTCACAGTTACTAACTGTAATATTTCAGCTCCAAAAAATCTTCTTTTTTTTTTGTATTTTTAAAATAATTTTTTGTCAAGTGCACTTGCCGCCACTTTTCGCATATATGTATATATGCAACTAAAAAAAAAATAAGCGTATGTCTGTCTCAATCGACGATTTTTTGTTTTGTCGTCTTACATTAAACAACATTCGTATATAAAAAATTTGTACTCACCTTATAATCAGTGATGTGAGCGCCCAGCTGCGCGCCTCAATAGTCGCACACTACCTTGACCGATGCTCACACGCGCATATTCATACATACATATGTATCTACTACGCATGCACACGTATTTTTGCAGAGTTTTGTTGTCGTTGTTTTTGTTTTTCTTTTGTGCGTTTATGTGCAACAAAACGTGAAAGTCGTCTGCATAATTTTTATTTTTTGTTTATGCTTCTTTTCATCGCCCACAAAATTCTACTTTATACACTGAAACTTTTAATTACTAATTAAACACAATTCACTTTTATTTTCCTCCTCCTCTCTATATCTCTTACCAACTTTTACTCGAAAATTTCGCTTAATTTTGCAATGATAAATATTTCAACATTTGGTACATAGTAGATATTTTCTCAGCACATTTGTAAAACCGTATATGTGGACGTAACTTATTTAAAGATTAAAACAAAATAAATAACATGTAAAAATTTTGCAACAAAATTTTTTATCGCTTATCTTTTTTCACCTTTACATTCGTTGTTGAATTTTCCGTTGCTTCGATGCTGGTTTCTCACAGTCACAACACCGGTTGGGTACTCGCGTTTTATGCGTTACAAAAAGTTACAAAAAACAAGATCGCGATAAACAAACCTGAGCTCGAATTGTTGAAGAGGACCGAACCGAACACTTGGAGTTTTGTTTGCCAACTGTTTTCTAGAAGCGCAGCTAACCAATGCAAAACTTTTGGCTTTTGCAGCGCATGGCGCTTTTTAGCTGGTATTGATTGCTCTTCTTCAAACTCTTGCATTGTTTCAACACCGTTTTTCCTCTTTGCTTTTGCTCTTAACCAGATTTGTACTTTTATTGTGAATGAAGTTCGCTGTTGAAGTCTTTCATTTCTGGAAAAGAGTTTGCTACAATTTTTCGCGCCTTTTTTTCAGATTTTCTAAAGATTTCAAGTCCTTGAACTAACAATATTTTCATTTGCTTACCGACGGCAGAAGGAGATAGCTTTGATACTTGATTCAAAGTGATGGTAAAAAATCCTTTCTAAACCAAGTAACCTATCAAATTTTCAAATTTTAAATGTGTATAAGCTTTCATCTCATTTAGATTCAAATTTTTTTATAAATCTCAAAAGCATAAGTGATCAATTTTGCGCCAGTTTTGCTACCCAATAACTGTTAATATTTTTAAATTAAAAAATGTATAAGATATGTTAGGAAAGCATCTTTTAAACTAAAAATATATGTAAATTAGAATCTAGAACTCTATTTATGTATAGCCTTTGAAAAATACACACCCACCTCCTCAGTTAATTATTTAATTATTTATTATTGGGGGCATTCCCTCATACTATTCTTAAGTTTACGAGCCTCGTAAACGAACTATAAAAATTTGTATGGAGCTCAGGCAAGTTTGATGCGTAAAC
>NW_023464731.1:0-5695 GCF_013731165.1 Rhagoletis pomonella
TCCACCCAACGTGTGGCTTCGACCCACGACCAAAAGCCGGGCTTCCAAGTTATCTTGCTCCTACATAGCGTGGTTATCACTGGGTAGGTGTATGTATCTACATATGTATCTACACTATATCACAGATCACTACTACTTCTACGTATATGCAGCTTTTGTCTATATCACAGATTGGAGAAGGGTCATAAGTAAATAAATTAGTAAATAAATATACATAGTAAAAAAATAAAAAAAAATAAAAACTAAAATAAATAATAACAAACATAAAACAAAATAATATATAAATATAAATATAAATAAGTGAACAATCAAGAAAAACAGTAGTAATAATAATAAATAAATACGTAAATAAACTATAATTAAATTAATAAATAGAATAAATAACCACATTCTTCGTCAAATACATCAATAAATATCACAGAAGAAGGCCTAAATTTTAGAACTACAGATGTCAAGTGGTAAAATAAAATACATTTAAAGGTCAAGTAGCTAAGAGCACTGTGTTACGAACAAATGTAGGTACGTATATCAAGTGACTACAACTAGCACAAAACGATCTGGTACATAACAGTTAACACATAACAACAACATACAACACAGTTACCTACACTATGCCACAAAGATATCCTTAGCGTGGTATACCCCGATCTTCTTGCCACTGGTGTCACCAAGTTCATACATCGAATTCCCGATGGTTTTTAACACAATACACTTAACTTGCTTTGGGGCAAGTTTCGCGTTGTAATTTTCAATCTGTGAACTCTGCTTGAAGTTTCGGCGGTACACCACTTGTCCAACTTTAAATTGCACTTCCCGACTCCTCGTGTTGTACGTCTTCTTACTGCGTTCATGGGCCAACTTCAATTCCTTCATAATTTTATTTCGTATGAGCCGTGTCCTGTCGGCCAGCATTTCAATTTCGCAGTCCGCATCCCTCACTTTGCCCAGTCTTCGGTATAGCTCGTATGATGCAGCATGCTGTATCATAGGCATACCGAAGACAGCTTGATACGGGGTATCATTAATTGCGGAATGCACTGAGCTGCGGAGGGCAAAAGCGGCGTCGCTAATATGATCATCCCAATTCTTTTGGTTGTCTTTGATATATGACCTCACAATTTGTAACACCGAACGGTTTACCCTTTCTGCCGCGTTGGCCTGAGGTGAATAAAACGCAGTCCTGATATGCTGAGTCCCATATTTTTCCAGGAATTGGCTAAATAAAACTGAAACAAATTGCTTCCCGTTGTCCGAGTGGATATATTCGGGAACGCCAAAAGTATGGAAGACTTCATTCTCAAGAAATTTGATCACATTTGCTGAAGTGGCACTCCGCATAGGTTTTAAAAAGACAAATTTGGTAAAGTGGTCTAAACATACAAACACAAAGACGTTACCACTACATGTACGTGGGTATGGGCCCATAAAGTCTATAAATAAACGTTGAAATGGTCTCTCGGTCACATGCTGCTTACCCATCATAGGTTTATGGAACGCATTCTGTGTTTTACTGCCTTTGCAGATTTCGCATTCTTTTAGGTATGCCTGCACGTTTGTTACCATGCCTGGCCAATAATACTTTTCTCTAATTCGCGTTAATGTCTTGTGAATGCCACCATGGCCGGCCGACGGTGAATCGTGCGCTGCTTCCACTAGCCCTCGACGCAGCTCCGTTGGCACCCAGAGCTTCCAGGCATGGTCCTGTTGAAGGTCATCCCCACTGTTAAATTGCGTTCGTCTGTAAACGTAACCGTCCGACACGCATAGTTCAGGTAGTTTGTCTTGGTTATCAGTTACGGTTTTCTTGAGTTCTTCATACTCTTCCGTTTTAAAGAACGGTGAATCAAGGCAAATGTCTAAGAGGCGGTTATTCTTCGTTATCTCATCCATGTCTATCCGCGATAGGGCATCCGGCACGATATTCTGGGACCCCTTACGGTGTTGAATGTCAAAAGTGTGGCCTTGTAGTTTTAAGCTCCACCTTGCGAGTCGGCCTGACAAATCCTTTTGGTTCATTAACCATTTTAAACTGGCGTGGTCAGTGATCACCGTAAAGGGCAGTCCCTCAACGTATGGCCTAAATCTCTTGATGCTTAGCACCGCTGCATAACATTCTAGCTCAGTAATGCTGTAATTTCGTTGTGCCTTATTCAATTTAGCCGAAATGTATGCTATTGGCCGCTCATTTCCTGCGTCGTCTAATTGAAATAAGACCCCGCCCACACCGTCCGTTGATGCGTCACATTGAATGTAGAAATGTCTATTGAAGTCCGGATGGGTTAACACAGGTGCTGAAATCAAGCTCTGCTTTAATCGGCCAAACGACTTCTTGGCTTCGTCCGTCATCGTAAACTTCTTGATTTTGTCTTTTGTGAGGCAGTCGTGCAGCGGTGCTGCAATGGTCGCGTAGTCCTGTATGAATCTACGGTACCAGCCTGACATCCCCAGGAACCGTCTGAGCTGCTTCGGGGTTCGTGGTTCCGGAAAATCTCTGACGGCGGCGATTTTGCTTGCATCTGTGCGGATGCAACCGTTGCCAACAACGTAACCGAGATACCTCACTTCTTTAAAACAGAATTTACTTTTTTCCACGTTTATTGTTAATTTTGCTTCACGAAGACACCGACCAACCTTTTCTAACAAATCCAAATGGGACGAAAAATCGACAGAACACACAAGTAAATCATCTAAATACACGAACACGGACTCACGTAAAGAAGCGGGAATAACCTTGTCCATTAGTCTACACATGCGTTGTGCTGCATTACACAGCCCAAAAGGCATGACAGTAAATTGATACAATGGTCTACCGGGTACTGTGAAGGCTGTTTTCTCCCTGGATTTCTTTTCTAAAGGTATCTGCCAGAAAGCATCCTTCAAGTCTATTGCTGATATAAAGCGAGTATTTTGCAGCCGGCTTAAAATGCCATCAATATGGGGAAGGGGGTACGCATCTTTTATTGTTCGTTCATTTATTTTTCTAGCATCCAAGCACAACCGGTTCTTCGTTCCCTTCACCACGAGTGATACGGGGGAGCTCCAGCTGCTGTTGCTTTCTTCAATCACGCCCATATCTAACATTCTATCCAATTCAGTATATACAAGCTTTTGAATGGCTGGCGAAATCGGGTAGTGCCTTTGCTTTACCGGCAGATTTTCATTGGTGACTTCTATTATATGTTCTTCTTTATCGGTTTTCCCTAGTCCTAGCACAGCAAAAGACGGAAATTGGGCCTTTACTCGCTCTAAGGCCAAGCTTTGGTCATGGGTCAGGTCGTGTTGTACCGCGTCAAAAGTTAAGTCTACATCGGCGGGTACGAGCTCTGATACCACATTCCCATTCACACTTGTAGCCGAACCTTTACTCACAACACACATGCCAAACGCCTGCCAAAAATCAACACCTAAGTATACCTCTTGCTGAAGGCCTGGTACAATTAAAAACTCTAAGTTCTTGGCAACGTTATCCCACAAGACGGGAAGCGTGATGACACCTTCTACCTCAGTCTCTCCACCGTTGGCCGTGCGGATGTTCTGACCCTTAATAGGCACTATAAGGTGCTCTTTACCCTCGAGAAGCTTACTTACATTTTTCCCCAAACAGCTAGCACCTGCACCAGAATCTAATAAAGCTAGCACCTCTTGTCCACCGATTTTAGTTTTGGCGAAAAATCTATTATCTCCGTTAACTGTGACTATTGTGGAAATTATCTTACGGCGTATCCTACGAAGATTCTTTTTCCTTTCCCTCATCTTACCTATCTTCCTAAAATTCCTACTTTTCTTCACCTTTGCCAGTTCTTCGCCGAATATACGTCTACGCGCTTCCTCGTATTCGAGCTTTCTGTGATGTAAGCTCTTAGCTTCTCTGCTTAATTCTGCTCTTCTCTTTTCTACTACTTCTTCGCTTTTCTCTCTTCTAAGGATTCTCACTGGGTTGGCTCCGGGTTTTCCGCTCCCTGGCGAGAGTTCCCGGAGATCTCCGCCACCTTCACGTTTCCCTGATTCGGCTTGAAAACACAAAATGACGCATCACTGCCGCACGCGAAACACAACATATTATGGAAAGACGATTTACACTTATTTTCTTCTGACGGATTCTTAACAAAATAATCCACGGGCATGCCACACGAAAAACACAACATTAAGTGAAACGGGGACGGACAAAACGAACGGATGGAAGGCTTCTGGACATTAGGACTAACGGACGACGACAATTTATCACGGGCCTGCACTGGTTGCTGCGGTTTATCATGGTGCGGCCTACCAAATGCCTCTACATAATTCTGGTCTAAGTTCTCAGATTTCTCAACCCCTGTAATATTTAATTCATTAACTGCCTTCGATCTACTTCTATTCTCTCTCATAACTTTCTCCGCTCGTCTGCATTCTGATTTTAATTCTGCTAGAGACTCCATCCGGGACGCGAAAGTTACGTTGGCCAAATATGGCTTAAGGTTACCTCTTATAATTCCTACTAACTCCTGCTCGGGGATTTTTTTCCTAAGCCGGAAGGTTAAATCGTGGACCTCACTATAAAACTCTTCAAAACTCTCTTGGGGTGCTTGTTTCCTCTCCATTATTTCTCGGATTATTTCGTAATCCGATTCAGCGCTCTTAAAATGGTTTAGCAGCTCGGTCTTTAGTTCGAAATAGCCGAAGTCTGGCTCATCGGCATGATCCTCGAGGACCTGCCAGTACCATTTTAAGGCGCTGCCCGTAACCAAGCAGTGGAAATCTGTAAATAGCTGATAGTAGGAAATGTCGTATTGCTCCCTCATCTTTTCTATCCGAAAAATAAAACTTTCTATAGTTAAACCTTTGGCAGAACCATCGAACTTTACATGCCATTTATCTAGATCTATCTTTTTTCGGTAGCTTGCCTCCTTTCGTGAGTGGGACTGACTCGGTGGTTTTTCTGCTCCAGGGCCATGCTCTGTCGTGGACGTCTCGCGTCTTTCTTCTGGCGTTGATGCCCTGGCTGGTTGACTCCTAGTCCCTTGCATCGAAGTCTCCACCTCAGCCACCCTGCTATTGAGGTTCACTACATTATCTCGCATGTGGCGGACCTCGTTCATGCATTGCGCCATCATGTCATTTTGTTGAGCCATCATCGCCATCATACGGCTCAGTTGCTCGACATTGATGGCTGCAGAACTTGGTCCACCACTGTGAGATTTCGATCCGCCTGGCCCTTGCTCATTCAATGGCATGCTTCCCCCAGTTTGCTGTTCTTCCTCTGACATGTTAAATAATTCCTCAATTTTACGTGAAAACGTCAGGCTGTTATCCGTAGCGTTGAGAAATAGTTCGTTTGTAACTCGAACACTGGGTTGCTGGGGCACCTCTTGATTGGATGTGCCAAATATGCGCGCTGCGCACCGGTTTAAATAATCCGTTGGCAGAAAATCTACGGGATGTTGTATACCCGTGTCGATCTGGGTAAATATTGACCCGACAACCTGATTTTCTAAAGCTCTTGCTACGCTACGTGTGACCCTGCGGTTCGAATCTAGCAGACCCAATCCTCCTGAAACTACTCTATCTTCAGGCTCTTGCTCTTCCATACAATGAAATCTACACTTCGTATACGCAAAAAAAAAAAAAATAAATTAACACGCGGCCGAAACGTGATTTAAAGTTTTACAACACTTAAATCCTGAAATTCGGAAATCTCCTTACAACACGCAAAAAA
>NW_023464731.1:5795-10181 GCF_013731165.1 Rhagoletis pomonella
AAAAATACCGCAAAAATCAAGAAAGAATATTCCAAAGGGTGATAGTGAATTAACGGTTATAGGGTAAATATTTGAATTTAATTGAAAAATAGTTATTCTATAAAATAAAAAATTGCAGTTCATAAAAAGAATAAAGATAAACGCAAGAAAATATAAAAGTATATACACAAAAATTCAAAATTCAAAAGAAAACGCTGGACTTATGTTTTCTAGCAAAATAACGATGCTTGGTTTATTTATAACTGTTTCTATATGTAGGTACATGTACTTGTATGCACGAATATAACACTTGATTTTGTTGCTGTATTACAATAATCAATTTCTTTGGTGTGTGGGTGGTGTTACACCGAGCGAGGTCATTGTGGGAGCGTTAAGTCCGTTTTCAGCAGTCCGATGTCAATTGTCAACTAATCCCCCTTACTTTATATCAAGTGTGGCATATCAACCGCCAGTGTCATAACTCCAGTGGTGGATGCCACATTTCCTCCCATTACCCCCCGTGAAGTCACCTACGAACCTCACTGGTATGCTATGCTGGATTGCATACGAGGTAGCTCTAATAGGCAAGGATCACAAAAAGCAGAAAAAAAACTAAAACAAATACTAATGGTGACATCCCAACTCCGAATATCACTTCCCCAGTGCGCTAAGGCAAACAGGAAGGCACTTCGAAGTGGAGATGTTCACTTCCCTCCATGATCTTTGTCACTCAGGCACTTATCACTCTCGGTGACCGCAAGTGATGCTGCCCGCATGACCCTAACTCGTCCAATATGTAAGAAAAAGAAGGAAAAGAAAGTTGGGAAAAGAAAAAAAAAGGAGAGATACTAACAAAAAAGTTAAAAGTTACGTATGATAAAAATAAAAGTCTTATTGGGCTATTTCGTTGGGCGCCATTGTTACGTGGGTGTCAGTTGGCAAAGGTGAGGCGGTACGCAGGCATGGTGGCAAAGCCCAGGCTAGCTCGCCGGATGGGGGGGTTATTTTCGCCCACCTTACCTACCCTACGTAAACAAAATTGTCATGCCTGAGCATCAGTACCAGCAATACTAACAGAAATTAGAAGAAGGAGAAGTAAAGCTGAAGAAGAGGCCCGTCCTGTCAGGTGGAGTCGTCCCACCCACTTTGCGCATTTCGCTTACGCAGCCATGGGCGTTGCTCCGACTCCTAATGTTGCTGCAACGCCCCCTTAGCCTGACATAGTACGTCTGTCTATTCGTCGATCAGTTCTGTCTCAGTCCATTCCCTAGTCAACGCCCTCACGTCCCCTCTTAAGCCCTAGTGTAACACCCACACCAAAATGAAAACCTCACCACTTCATTTTGACCGAATACCTTTCAATCACAACAGAAATAATCACGCGTATATTTGTTCATTTGCTTACAATTTATTTTACAGCTTCAACCGCATTCCCTATTTAACAATAGTAAATTCATAAATTCAAGTTAACTCAGATTTCAAATTTTATGGAAAACAATAAAAAAACTCTAAAAGCTAAAACCAAAAAAAACTAAACGAATTTCAAATTGTTATAGTATATAAACGCAAAATATTAATTAAAGGAGACCTATTTATAATAAATAAAAATTAAAATAAACCAACAAATCTAAATTCAATGAAAACTTCAACCAATTCTTAACTTATAATGTCAAAAGGCAAAAGAACTCTTATTACCAAAAGATAAAAATATTTACGTGCAACCATGAAAAAAAAGGAATTAATAATTCAAAAAAAAAATATATATATATATAAAAATTCAAATTCAACAAAAAAACTTCCTTCGACTCAAACTTCCAAACTCCTTAGCAATTTTACTTCCCAATTGCGAATCAACCGTGAACACCCTTTTTCTTTATATACAGATAGGTAGCAATTGTATATGCACATACGATTAATGAGAAAAAAAAAATGCAAACAAACGCACGTACTCAGTACTAAGATTAGCGAAATCAAAACAAAACCCGAAAGAGGTTTGTCCCTCGCATATGTATGTACATATGTGTATATACGTATATGTATAGGCATAAAATTGGTTTTCCACTCACCTTATTAGTCCCTCGATGATGGTACCAACATGCGGAGAGGACCCTGGAAATGGCTGGAAAGCAACCTATTGGCATACATATGTACATAGGCTCACAGCTGGTGTCTACAAGCCTGAGCTGTCAAATATCTTTGTCATTCGCTCGTGTTTGCGGGCGCCGAGCGAATCATTACCTCTTTGAAAATATATTAAAAATAAAAGAATACCGGAATAAATCGCGGATAAAAACTAGACAAAATAAAAATTAACGTGCAATCTTATCCTTAAGCGATCTTTGCAAGCAGAAAAACAAAATATGAATTAGTGTAGAAAAACTACACAAACTAAAATTCGCAAAAAAAACCGGGATTACAATAAGCTAGCCTGCTAGTGGCCGTGCGGCTTAAGTATAATTGGGGAGCAGGTACCCTAAACCAACAAAAAGGAAATTAAATTTAAGTGAAAGTAATTAAAAACCGATAAGTATTAAATAAAAAAAAGCAACTGAAAATGTACGAAAATAATCCGGCAAAAAAAACAAAAAAAAAAATTTTGGGCAATAGATTAAACACGTGGAGTGTTTACATAATTACGTGCGAATTTGTGAAAGAATTAAAGAGCAAAAGGAAATGACATAGAGCAAAAAAAAACCAAGTTAAGCAAAAGGAAATAAGAAAACTATATGTAAGCTAGCTGCGCTGCTGCGCTGGCAGGTCGCTCTCCCTCAACGTCGCTTGGGCGATCGCGCTGCAGCTGATGGCACTATCATATGCGCGTATGTATGTATGCGACTCCGCTCCCTCAGATTCAGCCCGCTGGAACTCTGCAAACTCCCACGCTGGTAAGTATCGGTCCACTCCTCTCTATTTTCAGCTTACTTTACTTCTTATGTACGGGCGAATAAATAAGTATATTGACTTGTGCAGCGGGCGTTGACCCGCTCTTTCACTATGTATTCAGCACAGCTGGTCGTAGTGCTGTGGTTGTTGTTTCCCCAGCGCCTGTTTCTCACCGATAGCATGTAGTGAAGTTGTATGTGTATGAGTGAGTGTGTTGGTATTTCCTTCTCCTTACTACCTCGCGACGAATGTTGCAAGTGCGCCCTTTGCAGTGTTACTTCGTGCAACCTTTTTTTTTCCAATGGTAAATGCTCAAGGGGTCATACTGTCCTTCTATGGCCGTGATAAGTGTTGGTGCCTGCCTGTGTGTCCTATGTCGGTATAATTGGTTTTGTTGCGTCGCCTATAAACTCCGTAGGCTTACTGTTGGGAAGGTCCTCTATGAGTAAGGTGCTGGGGACCTAAAAAAAACATCAAACATCATTAGAAACGATTCGGAACCAAGTTTTCCTCCAATGCCCATTTGGGTATCTACATACATATGAACAGGTGCTGGTATGCATATGCGCGTACACACATATATACCTATGCCTGTATGTATGCATGTTTGTACGCACGTATGTAGCTAAGCAGATGCACTGGCGCACCTTTAACGTTACTCGCACCAAACTTTCGCAGAGGTTTTAATAAACTCAATAATGATTAATTTTCTGACCTTCCGAATACACCAAAATAATAAGGCAAACGTCTTCCTTGCCGGTTTCTTACTCAACGCGAGTTCGAATCAATTTTGTTATTTTTTTTTTTTCATAAAAATTATCCGCGTTTTATTTTACCTTCAATCAGAGGTGCGTAATTATATGTATGCGTAAATTATATGTATATAAAACATTGGAGGAACCTATTATTTCTCTTCTATATAATTCCTAGTTATTAAATAGACTTACCTTTGTCTCCAATATTTGCGAACGCTAACGGATATACCTGGGGTCCCGTATAGATGGCGGTATATAGCACAATTCCGTTTTTTTGCACTTGACCCACAAAAATGTTTTAAACATATATATATACACTAGTATATTCACATTCACACTACGCTTGTAAATTTTCTCGCGACACTCCACTAAGGCACCGTGACTTTACGAATAAAATCTTCGGTCTTCCTCCGCTCTAATTTATTGTATCTTAGCTAACCGAAGATGTCACTCATGCTGCACCCACTCACAAGTCCACGATGATCATCCGCTCAAATTCGGACTATGCAACCACACACACAGACACACACACGCCACTGCTTTACCGAACCGCAGGGTTAGCCAAGTTTCACACCTTAGTTTGGTTGTTGTAGCTTGAAGGTTTATGGCCACTTTCACTTCCCTTACTAATACATGCACACTAACGCACTCACTTCTGGTAAAAGCTGCTGTTACATGTTGTAGTTGCAAGATCATACAAGAAGATTACGCATGATTGGCACAGATCTCACAGGTGGAAATAAGACCATCAGTAAAGCTCATGACACCA